>NC_050074.1:87239850-87542880 GCF_009764565.3 Dermochelys coriacea | reverse complement strand
ATCAGCCCCGACTAACATTCATAATGCTAGTCTGAAAAGTACAGACACTGCCATGGCTTTTGTTTCTGCTTTACATGGATCCATGTGGCACCTATAAAAAAAAAACTATGTACTCCAGTCCATTTCAGCCATGCATCAGGAATCTGAGTCCAAGCACAGCTCAAGCAACTAACCGATGCTGCTACAGACATTCCGTAGGCACCAGATAGCACCATATTTTCAAGCAAGCAAGTAATGTTCAACTAAAATTTTCTTTGGAAGTTAGAGTTCAAATTTGAATCTCCAAACAAATCTAAAAAGTGTCGTTTGTACCCAAGCACTTGCACAAGGTTCATGCACTCTGCTTAACACACCTTTTGGGATAGCAGTCATATAGGTAAAATGTATTATTATGATTACACTTTTTTGCTATGGCTTGTCCACACCAAGGAAAGATGCTAAATTAATTTCAATGGAACGTGATGAGAAAATTCCAGTATGCTGCCGTTCTGCCACTGGAATTGTACTAAGTCCAAAGGAGTTGCAACAACAAACCAAAAAAATCCTCCCAAAACCCAATTTTGTTTTATGGATTAAATATAATAATTTATTTTAAAGAGTTGGTCTATAATGGAAGGAAGGAAGAAATAGCACTTTAAGGAACATACTTTATTGTAATTCACGGAATGATGACTTTCTTTTAGAGATGCTGCTTTCTTTTCAGCTAAATGAAAAGCAGCACAAGTCCTTCTACTACAATAGATTCTGGCACATTAATTAAAAAAGGCTCCCCTAGTAAGAACTGACTGAAATCTAGAGAAGCAGGTTTGGGAGGAGGAAGGGACTGCATTTGTTTTACAGTTTGACTCATAATTTTTTTTAAGTCATCAGAGAAATGCTCACATGAAGGTAAGACAGAAAGTCAGGAAAATTTCTTGTTCTTTGATTCCAGTGGTTCTAGACAACACAAAGGCTCACACAAGGGGAGGGATGAGGCTTGGCAGCACAAGTGAAATGCAGTTGTCAGTTAGGCAGCATGACAAATAGAAGGGAAATTCATATCCACTCCACTACTTACTTCACCCCCCTGCTTTTATTATTTTTTATTGTTATTTATTCTTACAGTAGCACCTAGAGGCCCTAAATGATATTGAGGCCCTAGTTTGCTAAATGCTGTATGAACATAGATTCACAGTCATATTGGGCCAGAAGGACCTCAACAGGTCATCTAATCCATCTCGCTACACTGAGGCAGGAGCCAGTATGCTGAGACCATTCCTCAAAGGTGTTTGTCAACCTGTTCTCAAAAACCTCCCATGAGGGGATTCCACAACTTCCCTTGGAAGCCTATTCCAGAACCTGACTAGTTAGAAAGTTTTCCTAATGTCTAACTTAAATCTCCCTTGCTGCAAAGTAAGCCCATTACCTCTTGTCCTACCTTCAGTGGAAAAGAAGAAAAACTGATCACCGTCCACCTTATAAAAAGTCCTTCACTTATTTGAAGACTGTGATCAGGTCTGCCTACAGTCTTCTTTTATCAAGCCTAAACATGCCCGGTGTTTTTAATCTTTTCTCATAGGTCAGCTTTCTAAATCCTTTATCATTTTTGTTCTCCTCAAGACTCTCCCCATTTTGTCCACATCTTTCTTAAAGTGTGGTAACATGTAGTGAGAGACAGACTTTGCCTTAAAGAGTTTACAGTCTGTAACCCCCAAGGAGATTACCTAGATTCCTGGGGCTCTGTCTTCTGGCAGCTCAGGGAGAGGCACACTGTCCCTGGTAGCGAGCAGGAGCCAAGGCAGACTCCGAGTCTGCCCGGCAACCAATAGGGAGTGAATTGCCCTTCCCAGGGAGCTCAGGAAAGGGGAGAAGCCATTTTTGAGTCAGTCTGGAGCCAGTCAGGGCAAGGGCAAGACTAGCTGTGTGGGGAGCTGGTGAGTCCCAGGCCTGCATGCAGGGTTCCCCTTGAGAACGGGCCTCTAGGGACCTGACAGCAAGATCCCTCTGCTAGGCTTTTCCTTCTCCACTGATGAGTCCCAGTTTGTAGAGTTTTGCTGGGAAACTTCCCCAACCAGGCTGAGTTAGCCCTCCAGCTCCCGAGGTGAAACCAGTCACCACCTGGTCAGCTCTGCTCTGGCTGCTAGTCCAGGGCGGCTGCCTGCTGTGAGTGTCTGGATGCTGGGCTAGGAAACTACAGTTTGTATTTTAGTTGTGTAATCTGCACTTTGAGTCCTGCACCCCTTTGTGGTGAGGGGAAATCCTGGGACCAGAAGCAGCCTGACTCCTGCCTGAAGAGGATCCCTGCTAGCAGAGATCAGCCCCTCTGCAGTGACTCAGGAGTCCAGAGTTATCTCTGAACCTGAGGATCATTCATGGAGTTTGTGAGTGCACCATCTTTTAGTCAGTCAGTCAGGGAACTTGTTTTGGGGAGCCCCTACTCCCTGAACTGGGTCCTCAAGCCAGGGAGTAAGGGTTTGGGGATTTTATAACCTGCTGCATATTAAACGTGTGGAGGGACTTACCACCTCCTCCTACTTGTGAGTCGTTTGGGCTGTACTGAACCCAGTCACTAAACCCCGCTGAACCACTGCAGAGAAGAATTTTGTGGTCATAGATCATCAAGGGCCCCAACAAAGTACACGTACCAATGGGACACTAATCTTACATTTGCTACATCAGGTCACATGACTGGGGAAAGTCACAGGTATTATCAGCATGGGCACTGGTGACCCTAAAAATAGTGTTTAACCCTGTTATGTTTGTTTGTCTCCTGTTTAATATAATTATTGTGTTGAATATGTTGTATGTGTTTGTATTATTTCTTGGAAGTCTCCAACTATCTGGCAAGTAATTGGAGATTACCCTGTGGTTAGAATTTTCCTCCCAAGAGGCCCTGATGATCCTGCCAGGAAGGAGCGAGGGGGGTGGAGTCACCTCCAAATTTGTAGGAAAAAATAAAGAAGATACACCCTGCTGAGTGGGTGGCAGGATCCAGAAGAACCCAGACCAATCCATCAACACCTGTAAGCAGATTGGCATTAAAGAAGGTAACCAGGTTGAGAGGGGGCGCTATGCAAGATAGACAAAGGCAAGAGGAGAACTAGAGGCACAGATTGGTGACATGATTTGCCCATGGTCACACAAGTCAGCTGTCACCTGACCAAGCACATTACCTTATCCACTAGAGAACACACTTGTTAAGACCTTGGACTTTGTCAGGGAAGAAGTGAATTTCTGCCATAATGTTTAACTGGTAAGTGTAGATTTAATCATTCAACAGATTATGCTTAAAAAAACCCACACATTAAAAACAGGAGATAAGGGAAGCTAGGTAATAAAGCGACAATTCTTAAAGTATATAACTGAATATGCAAACATTTTGCATCCAGCTGACACGTGTGCAAATCCCCCAAATGTTCAAATGTGCGAGTCAAGGTTGTGCATATGTAACCCACATGCTGTACTGCAGCATTTGATTTTTTAAGTCCAAAGAAAAGGAGAGAACCACTGAGGAGGAGCCATGAATTTTAGTTGGAAGACTTTGTATTTGCACAGGTGCAGCGAGCAGGATAGGGCAAGACTAGCTAGAGTGGTCATGAAACATCAGCTATACTGGCTCAGAAGTGTCCAGAAGTAAAGTGTTAGTCATTAGACCTGCCCGATACTTTCTTCTAAAGCTGTACAAGTTTTCATTGAGGGCAATCAGTCTTCCATCTAAGAGCTGAGGCAATCATGGCTTAGGGAGGTAAGGTTATAAGTGTGGTAGTTGAAAACAACACCTGTGGAATCGATAGCGGATTGATGCTGTACCAAGAGATGTGTCTGCTATGAGGGCAGGGTTCCAATGGCTATATCACTTTGAATACAGCTTTACTTATTAGGGAAGCTGTCAGTTAGGATAATGTTTGGTCTACTGCAGTATGGTTTATGGAGCTAGGGGGAGAGTAGGGAGGGAAGAATTGGTCTCTCAGACACTATAGAGCCTGTAGAATTTACATTTAGTTGTTAACTAACTTCTTTGAACTTGTCTTTTCTCAGTTAAAGAAAGAACAAGGGCAAAGCTCAGTGAGGTAAGGGTTTGTACACCCTAATCTGACTTGGGCTAGTGCTATATTTCAGAGCTTTTGTAGGCATAACTGTGTTGGCATAGCTCCCGAGTGAAGATGTAGCCAACAGCAACAGGAGTTTTTCTGTCCGTGTAGGAACACCACCTCCACCCAAAACATTAGCTATGCTGACAGAAGCACTCTTGTGTCAACATAGCGGCATCTACACTAAGGGTTTTGTCAGCATAGCTATGTCTGTAAAGTATAGGGTTTTTTCTCCTGACCAACATAGCAATGCTGTTATAAGTTTTAAGTGTAAACAGGTCTTTGCTGGGCTTGTGGGGAAAAAGATAGTGACATATAGAGAAAGAGCCTTATAGAAACCAAGGCAATGAATATTTTATACACTGAACCCAATACCTATACCAGTTTGGATACTGGCCCCAGATTTCCTATCTTACCAGCAATAAGAAGACCAGTCCACTATTAACCCCACAGCTGGAATGCTGCTAGCTGTGAAGATCCTCAGACTTTTGTTTGCTGACATGCCTCTGAAGTGTCTGGAGAAGGACTGAGGCTCTGCCATTCTCTCAAGCAGGGAAGAATCCAGGTGACACACACTATATATTATGGTCACACAATATACTGAGAAATCATCTCTAAAAGAAGACATAAGAGAATTTTATATATGTATATTAAAATATAGAAGTGTAGGTGTTACGCTGAAACCTTGCATTGAATATATGTAACGGCTAAAAAGTGGGAAGATCTGTATAAGGAACACTGATAATTTTACAACCTAATAGATTTTGTTTGGGAAGTTATCCATAAGGAGTCTATATGCTACTTACAATGTTCTTGTATGTGTTAAGTGTTTGTTCACTAAAACTGTGTGGTACTTTCCTTTTGAAGTTGACTAGGAACTGTTAAAATCCACATTTATGAGTTTTACATACAATAGCCCTCAGCTTTATCTGTGTAATCTTTTCTGTAAAGTCCTGGAGGAGCTGAACTATGACCTGTGATTGGACCAAGAGTCTAGCTGAGGTGGAGGAAGGAAGAAAGTGTAATAGAGTTTTATATATATTAGCTCAGCACCCTTGCCTAGCTTATGTGTGCTCATAAGTATGCAAATGTAAACCCCTGAGTGGTACGCACACATCGGGGTAAAACCCCTCAAGGCACAAATGTAGTCATGAATTTGTTGGGTCTATTTGGATACGGCAGATGAGTCAGGTTATAAGCCCAAAGAAAAGGGCTGAGTCTCTGACAAACACATTTAAATCCTACATTCTCTTCATCTCACATTCCTACCTTACTAATGAGCTTAACTACAGCCACAGCTACTGTTTGAAATATACATGTAGGTGGTTGACCAGATAGCAAGTGTGGAAAAATCAGGACACTTTTTTTCTTTTTTTCAGGTGGAGGGCATAGTTGCATCTATAAGACAAAGCCCCTAATATTGGGATGTCTGGTCACCCTATATACATCATTCAAAATAAGGTTCATATTTCTGAGGAAATATGTTTATCTTAGCATGAGATTCTAATAATATCAAATTCTTCCTTTATTAATTACTCTATGGTAAAATGTAAAGTAAAATGATGACTGACAAAAGATTTGGTAGCCTAAATAAGAGAAGAAATTAACTGTTTTCAGGGTTGCTCTACTACTATTTTGCTTTTGTTTTTCCTTTCAAGGAAACTCATGTTTTCCACAAATTATGCTGTTTATGAAAATATGGACAAAATGTGCCCCAAGGGTGGTTGATGTGGAAAGGCTGATGCTACTGATGTACTTTAATGATTGTTGTCATGTAGTAAACTTGTTTCCTTTTGGGCTTTATACACAATGATGAATTTCATTATAATGGAGTTGGATCTGTGATATTGATATTTGAAGCTTTGATGATTATGCCAATCTGCAAAAAAGTGCAGTTCCAGTAAAATGTATTTCAGTTATTTAAATTCCACAAAGTACATTGGGGGGAAGGAATGTATGTTTTTATGTGTTTTAGTTTTTTTCTAAAGTAAACTATGCCCTTGGAAAAATATTGGAATATAATACTTGGTTACATGGAAAACAAAATCTACATATTCATTCACAGAACAGCTTGATAAATACAACATACAAATGATAAATATTTAACTGCAAACATTGTTAATACGTTATGGTTCTGAATTTAAATGAAGAAATGTCTGGAGAAAATAGGACTAATAGTAATAAGTCATTCACATTATACATTGCACACATTATATATGTTATATATATATGCTAGTGCCACTAGATTGAAGTTGGGTTCCATTTTTCACTTACAGCAGAGATTCTGCAGCTTTGTTTTACATGAAGAGTACTGTGTCTCTTCCCCACATTTATGGCTAAAGATCTGTGGGTAAAAAACTGAGTTTTCTGGTGATTTTTAAAAGAAATCCATGTAAGTTATGAATTAAAGTAAATGAGAACTTTAAGAAGTTACTCAGTGTCTTACTCCTTTGCTAAAAATAGTTACGTTGTTATTTTTAGAACTTTATATATAGTTAAAACATTACTAGCTATCTTCAAATGCACATCTGATAAAAGTTACATCGTAATTAAGCAAAGTTTAAAAATTTCTTTTTTCTCTGACCAATTGCATACATAATTTTCCTTTATTTTTAAATGGTAGCCATTTCCCATCTTTTACAATGGGACTCAGACAACCCAATGGGAATGAAGCTACTGATTCACTCAGTACATATTTTACTGAAGGCGAGTGTCCGTAGTATACATGCCCCACCATTTCCCATTTTTTCCAATGGGACTGAAGTCACAGATTACCTGCAGGGAACATGCTGACATTTCACTAAATCCTGCCCTCATACCCCTTCAAATCTGCCAAAAGCATGTGACTTGCCAGCAAATCCCTTGGTGGCTGGGCAGGGTGTAGTAGGCTCACCTCCGTTAATGCTTCCTGCTGACATTTGTTCTAGCCCTGCAGTGTTCTGCTGACTGCTTCCTCTTATGAATCAGCCCTCTGGCAGATCACATATAGTATTGCCTCTTCAAGGGTAAACTATTACTCCTTCAACTTCACTTTGGACTCTCAGTCTGAGTCCGGACTCACCAATCCTTACCCCTGATATCAGTTTGCTTCAGTAGTCCTTAGCCCTTTTGGGGAGGGTTTCTGTTCCACCTTCTTTGGTGGTTTGGTGGGTAACCCAGGCCTTCCCTCTCCACTGGGTTACAGTCCAGGAACTGGGTGCTGGATGCTGCCGAACCCCGTGGCTTGAAGTGAGAAACACTGTGTGTGTGTGTGTGTGTGTGTGTGTGTATTTTTCTTTTTAGTGCACTTTTAAGTCATAAATGTATAGTATCGTTTTAGGCTAAGCAGAACTGAAATATGTGGGAGGTATGACTGCTCTGTATGTGGCCAATCAACATACACCACAGGCCTGAGGGATCTTATTTTTAAAACAAGACCTTGTTCCAGAAAGAAAGAAAGAAAAAGAAAAGTGCATCCTGTAACACAGAAATAATGTATACTAAAAGTGATCAGATTTTCTCTTATATGGCCATTATAAAAATGGATATGCATATATCAATTAGTATCCTCACAATCACTTAATTTCTCTACCAACAGCAGAGATTGCAGTTTATCCATTAAATTATATGTATTCAAATAAATACTAAAAGATTTACGTCATCTCTCCTTTTTTTTTTTAAAGTTGTATCTATACTCCTCTTTCATGCAAACATAAAAATCTACTGTGCTATCTGGCTCTACAATCTATCTTTCACAATGAACAAGGAAAAGTCTTTCTAAATTTGAAAAGCACAGACATAATTTAAAATAATTAAGAGTAAATTAGGGTTCAGGTACAAAAACAATTTTGGAGCCCTCCCTCTGGTGTTTTGTGAACTGTGCTTTCCACTTCCGTAGCCCACTACCTCACCTCCATGTAGTTCAGAATTTATTTTGCTGTCAATTTGCATGCACCATAAATCCATCCTTTAAAGTCCTTTTCTCCCCTGCACCCCATTCATAGAAAACAGATGGGCAAGATTAATTTAAATATATTTTCTATCACCCTGCCAAGGTGTAGTACATGCTGTATAGAACTGAATTGTGCACTCTGAGGTACCTGGCTCCTTTTAGCTTAAATTTGAGCTATACTCACATATCCAAAGGCAAAATGAATCTCCCTTTTATCCACAGGTGTCCTCCCTGGACACCAAGGATCAAATCTTCAGCTAGTATAAGTCAGGACAGTTCTTTTGTTAGTTTAGAGAGGGCATGGATTTTCACCATATATATTAATGCATTAGCCTGAATTTTTTTCTTTATTCTAGCCAAGCATAGGAATGGATTAGTTCAACATGAAAAGTCTAGTGTCTTTATTCTGTGGTCTGTTTTATTGGTCACATCCTCAGCTTATGCAAGTTGGCCTAACTTCATTGATTTCAGTGTGTTCATTCTTGTCTCTTATAGGTCTCCTGAGATGCACCAATTCTGAGCTATCACAATATTGTTGTTTTGTTTCCCTAACATGGCAGAAAACTTTTGATTCATGTTTCCTCAATATTTCATGCAATTAAAGATATTTAATAAACTCCTCCATTTATTTAAATATGACCTGCTCTTTGGGTTTTAACTACATGGCAATACCCCTCCTTCTCTGGAGACATGGATGAATGTTAAAGGTTAGGGTTTGATTGTGTTCCCACTGAAGTCAATGGCAAAATTCATCAGTGAGAAGTGAGGATTCAGCTTTAATGTGTGCAAGTGTTGAAGAATTTCAGCAAAACTACAGTGGGGTGGTTATCAAGGGACAAGAGCCTTATTCATGAGACAACATAATGCATTTTGCATCAGAAAAGAAACCAAAAAAACATCAGGCTACTGAGCAAATTATCTACAAGTATATTAATAAAGCATCATGTGAGTCTAGATTGAAAGGAGCAGGACAAAATATGACAAAAGATATTACCAGCTGTGGTTTGATATTCAGTCACTGAAGACAGACACTGCATAATCATGCAAAGATGCATAAATCATGCATAAGACAAAGTATTTATCAAACCAACAAAAGTATTTACTACTTATGAAAGACTATTATGTGAACCAAAACAAAATGTGAACACAATATAAAGACAGATAGACATTTCAGAGTGGCATGCTATCGAATATTTTGTAGTAGAATCCAACTCACAAAAAGAGGTAGTACACCACCTACAGTGTCCTTGTGCCGACAAGGAATTATTACAGTAAAAGGATACACATGAACATACAGATGTGGATATCTTAGAAAGAATGACATATACTGTACACAGGCAAAATGGAGGAAAGTACACTTATAGCTGTGGCCTATTTTGCCATCTGAAAAGCAGAAATTTATTTAATTTTATACCCAAAGTACCCAGTACCCAAAGCATGCAAGAAACTTTTCAGACAAATTGAATAAACTGTCCTTGCCCCAAAGAGCCTACAATCCAAGGGGAAGATTGTAATGGACCTGATGCAGCCAAGCAGAATGCATGCACCCACCCACCTGTGCCTACTGCCCAAAAACCTTCTACAGCAGCAGTCCATTCACTCTGGAAGAACAAGGAGTGTTAGCTAGCTACTCCTTCCCATGATGAACCACAAGCAGAGCAGGGGCAGTTCCCTGGGGGCAGCAATCTGCTTCAGCCTAATGGAAAGAAGAGCATATACCCTCCTCCCGCCCCTCTCACGTAGCCACGGGGGCACGCTCTCTTTTGTTGCCCATTCCTGGGACATCACAGCTTAAAACTAGCCCCTATTTAGGACTTCATTTGTAGCCTCCATCTAAAAAACTGGATTTCATTGCGTAAGAGAAAAATATTTTGTAGCTTCACGTGAAGTACCAATCAACTATTTATTTCCCATTTGCAAGTTCCAGCATAAAAAGAGATTCAGTCTACAAATCATAAATCTTGATGTTCATGAATATCATAATCCAAACCATACTGTGGTGAGAGCTGAACCCACATCTTTGTCTGTAAACATTTCTGAGTAGCAGGTGGTAGGATCTGCACTAGTGGATACAGAATTGGGGCTGTGACTTCGAATGACATTTGGAGAGATTAGAAAAGTGAATAAAAGAAAAACTACATGAAACTGGGTATGCAATCGCAGTAGCTATGAAATTAAATCTGGTAGTATTGTATTTTAGAAAAAATGTGCAAAGTTTAATTTCTACTTTAGAACTTTAGGGTTAATTCTTTAGTGACAAAGGTGATCTAGGAAAGGGATCTTTTTAGCATGTTTTTATCCTCTCACGTAGTCCCATGATTGCTCTAGTGTGCACCCTAGTAATCCCCAACATAAGGGATCGCAAATGGAACCTTGCAATTTTAGTATTTCTATTTTACAATGTAAGAATACGAATCTTAGAACAGAAAAAGAAAAAAAAAAGAAAGAAAGGTTCACACAGATAGGTTACCTCCTATCCCCATAGAGTACCATGAGCCGAGAACAGAGGAAAGCCAGTGATCATGGGAGAAAAAAAACTACAAAACTTAAAAGTGATATATATGCACTATTGTCTCTTCAGTCTTTTAGTTTGGAGTGTTCTGCAGTTTTGTCCTAAAATCCAGGGATTTTTTTGTTTAATCCCAGAGATTAATTTTAAGAGAGACAAATATTTAACATACTTAAATAATAACTTGATCTTTCGAATCTCGCCTCTTCTTCATCCCACAGCTTTCATACATATGTGCTAGGCAATAGCGTTAAAAAAAAAAGAGTACTGCTAAGCAATTATACAACTAAAGTGGCCATTTTTATAGTTATTAAGCAAGCAGGTGCACATTTAATCAGAGAAATGGTTATCTTGAACTTCTCTGTAAAGGAGATAATTCTGACCATGATGCTATAGTGCAATGATACATTAATTCTGCTTCATCATCTAATTCAGGATATGGGAATCAGTGATTTCAATGAGTTAACTGTACTGGAATCGCATAGGATCTAAGCCATGACATGTTAGTTGAGTACCTTTAAAATTGCTGTCATCTATGTACAAGAGTTGCTCAAAAACTATGTTGTGCAGAAATAAATACATAAATAAAAATAAAAGGAGCACTTGTGGCATCAGATCCGATGAAGTGAGCTGTAGCTCACGAAAGCTTATGCTCAAATAAATGTGTTAGTCTCTAAGGTGCCACGAGTACTCCTTTTCTTTTTTGTGAATACAGACTAACAGGGCTGCTACTCTGAAACCTGTCATAAATAAAAATAGCATACTAAATCTATTCAAGGTCAATTCAACAAATAAAACACCAACAACTAGAAAGTCAGCCAACAGATTAGCATAGCTCTATTGAAGTCACTGAAGCTATGCCAATTAATACTAAAGATATGGCCTGACATTTTCATCCACTACCGCAATATTGAGAATTTTATTACCTAAAACTTGTCAATTTTATTTTAGGACCCACATTAGCTACTTCTGTATGTCTGGCTCACTTCCATTGTCTGCTGGATTTAGATGACATCATAGCTAAGAGGGAAATCTATTCAGGCATGAAGGTGTCCAATAAAAAGTTAAAATATATGTTTTCCTCCCTCTCATGTTTTTATAGCATTATAAGGTATAAAATATCAATAAGGAAATATATACCTTGCCACAATAATCAACTGAATAACACCCAAGCAATTGTCGAAGGGATCTGCTTGGGTTTTAGAAATGTAAGCGTTACTTTACTCGCTGGTTCAACCCTGCTCAGAATGTGACTTCAACTGTGAGCACTGGAGATGTGAGCAAGGGCTACTACCTATATCAATTAGTGGGCAGGGAGAGGATTGACAGAGGGAGAAATCCTGGCTCCACTTCTACTACTCACAGACCAGAATAGCTGACACTGAAAAGTGGAGTCACTTTTCCAAGGTTGCAGACTGAGGTAGAGTCAGGCAACAAGCCAGATCACTTGACTATCTGTCCAACAACACTCAACTAGGCCATTATTCACTGGATCACATCACACTATGTCTCTATAATTCATATAAAATGCATCAGGATTAGAGATGAGTGAAATTTTTCACAGAAATCTTTTATTTGGCCAAAAATGCAGATTAGGCGACACAAATATTTCGTGGTGACAGGTTTCAGAGTGGTAGCTGTGTTAGTCTGTATCAGCAAAACAACGAGGAATTCTTGTGGCACCTTAGAGACTAACAAATTTATTTGGACATAAGCTTTTGTGGGCTAAAACCCACTTCATTAGATGCATGGATTGAAAAATACAGTAAGCAGTATATATATATTACAGCACATGAAAAGATGGGGGGGTCAGTGCTAATGAGGCCAGTTCAATTAAGGTGGAAATGGCCTATTCTCAACAGTTGACAATAAAGAGTGAATATCAACAGAGGGAAAATTACTTTTGTAGTGACTCATCCAATCCCAGTCTTTATTCAGGCCTAATTTAATGGTGTTCAGTTTGCAAATTAATTCCAGTACTGCAGCTTCTCATTGAAGTCTGTTTTTGAAGTTTTTTTTTTTTTTTAAAGAATTGCCACTTTTAAATCTGTTATTGAGTGTCCAGGGAGACTGAAGTGTTCTCCTACTGGTTTTTTAATGTTATAATTCTTGATGTCTGATTTGTGTCCATTCATTCTTTTGAGTAGAGACTGTCCGGTTTGGCCAATGTATGCAAAAGAATAAATGGACAGTGTCTAAGGTGCCACAAGGACTCTGCATTGTTTTTAAAAATATTTCACATATTCATGTCAATTTCACATAATTGTTTTGGTCACTAAAACAAAAAATAATAAATCAAAAGATTTCATTTTGACATTTTAAAAAATTGATTTTTCAGTTCAAAATAACTTAATTTCAAAATTTCTTTTAATTTTGTTTTTCTAATAACCATGTGTAAAAAAGTGCTCAAAATCAAAATAAAACATTGTGTTTGGGGTGCAACCAACTTGAAAAGATTTTTTTTCTAGTTTTTGATTCACCAAAAATTTTGTAAAGATTCATTTTTGGTTCAACCTGAAACAATTTTTCCCTAATTTGTCAGGCTCTAATCATGATATTCCTAAATTACACGCACAATTTCGGAGAGAATGTTTTCTTCATTTACAATTAAATTTGGCATGGTTGTTTAATGATGTTGATATTAATTTTCTTGCTAGTAAGGACCACCATATGTTTGCATTAATATTTACAGGGAGAGATGCCATGACCAGTAATCTGCAGAGTTTATAATCTTTGCCAGGGCAGCCTACACAATTCATCACCTTCAGTAGAGAAATTTCTTTCCCTTCAGTAGATTTCTCATGTCCTATAAAATTTAGAAACTCTCTAGGTTTCCCAACTACACACATTGTCTCCTCCTCTAACCACACTGGAATGTTTTTGTTGCAATATTTTACAAATGTTCTGATTTGTGTTTTGGTGGGGTCATATTTCTTACATTTATATATAAGCTTGTTGCTTATCTCGGTCATCACTAGGCTGTTACACATTCCTCATGTGTGATATTGCTCTCAAAAGTTTGAATGGGACTGACAGTATGATAGAGACTATCAGGAAGAGTCAGAAAATTTCATCAAGTTTGGGAAAACTTTCATGCAAAATGAAAGATTGCATAAATAAATAAGAACCCTTCAATCAGGTTTTATTATTTTCATAAGCAAACAAGGTTATGGATTTGGCTCAATGCACAAGATAATGAGTAAAATTGGGTATACACCTACTAGAGCCAAGGTTTGACTTATAAATGATGACTAGGAATGGGACGAAAATCATGTTCTAATAATGTACAGCTTAATCCTGTGTCAGAATAGTATATTCCAGCACAAAAGCATGCACATACTTTTAATTAAAAGAAAAAGAGTACTTGTGGCACCTTAGAGACTAACAATTTTATTTGAGCATAAGCTTTCGTGAGCTACAGCTCACTTCATCGGATGAAGTGAGCTGTAGCTCACGAAAGCTTATGCTCAAATAAATTTGTTAGTCTCTAAGGTGCCACAAGTACTCCTTTTCTTTTTTGCGAATACAGACTAACACGGCTGCTACTTTGATACTTTTAATTATTACTAACATGATTCCAATGTCATGGCTGAGTGATCTGTAGGTGCAATGCAAACTCTTCATTATCTACTGTGTATAATTTAGTTGATCATATGTTTTCCTGAAAATAATTTATACTGAATAAAATCATCCGGTTGATATAGAACAGACTCACATTTTTCTATTACAGGCATAAATACTGAGGTTAAGTTCCTCTTTTACACTTCCAATACACAGTTTAGTGTTAGTTCACAGAGATCTGTTTGATTAGGAAAAAGATGAAATATTTCAAGAAAGGTTTCAGGTTCTCACAGTCCTCTTCTCACTCACTTTGAATTTCTGCAACGTTTCTCCCACTTCCACTACATCGAATTCACACTTCTTGGCTGAACCACTAAAAACCTTCACAGCTCTGCCCCTCCTTAGTTATACACTATTCTTTCGAACTACTAACCTAAGTTCTTCCATATCCTTTCTCAGGACCCACTTTGCACTGCAGCACCTGCAATAAATCAGTTAGCATATTATGCCAAAGTGAGGGACAGTGAGGAAAGTCAATATATACAGCAATTTATGAAAATACAGAACTGTGTAGCTCTTGTAAGGAAATGCTACAACTGTATTATATTGTTCAGCTGTTAGGTGGTACAGTGTATAAAATGCCTTATTTAAAAGAACCTCAGCCATACCTGGCAAATCATTAAAGGATCTTCTGATGAACACATCTGGTGCCTATAAATAAGCTCTGTGACCAGTGCATATCTAGTACAGGAACATGACAGTTGTGTAATTTTATATTTTACAAACACACACATGCTTTATTGGCAAAAAGAAAAGGAGTACTTGTGGCACCTTAGAGACTAACAAATTTATTAGAGCATAAGCTTTCGTGAGCTACAGCTCACTTCATCGGATGCATCCGATGAAGTGAGCTGTAGCTCACGAAAGCTTATGCTCTAATAAATTTGTTAGTCTCTAAGGTGCCACAAGTACTCCTTTTCTTTTTGCGAATACAGACTAACACGGCTGCTACTCTGAAACATGCTTTATTGGCTTCCTCTCTCCCACCATTTGTACACTGCTTGCTATCTTGGGGCGTTAGTGAAGACACTACAACACAGAGGGAGATCTTCTCCCATTGGTGTAGTTAATCCACCTCCCAGAGAGGCAGTAGCTATGTCAATGGGTGAAGCTCTCCCATTGACATAGTGCTATTTACACAGGGGGTTAGGTCAGTATAACTAGGTGACTCAGGGCTGTGGATTTATACCGGCATAGGTCTACTGTATAGACCTGGCCTTAGATTCTAAACTCTTTCAGAAGGGATTGTGTTTATGTATCTCTCTTTGTAAAACACTTAGGGCAACAGGGTCCCAGTCTTGATTAGGACCTTTAGGCGATATATTATTGAGTAATATTAACAACTGCCATCAGCAGCAGAGGGTCTTAATGGAAGAAAACATTTGACTCTCAGCAAATCTGCTCTTTGGGCAACAAAAAAGAGGTCCCACTGGTTGGTCCTTCCATTTGAATATCTGCTTTAAAGTATGGTTATGACCAAAAGTTCTGCTCACAGATATGAGGAGAAATGTCTCTTATTTCAATGACACTTATGCATATGTAAGGGCACAATTTGGCCTGGAAGGGGGAAAAAAGTGACTCATATGAAATCATAAGGTTACATAGTGATCTCTTTCAGGGACTTTCTTATATTTTATACCTATTTTACATATCAGCAAAAGCTTTTGACAACTCCTACCCTTGCAAACTCCAGTTTCAATACCATGGCACATAGGTACCACAGTAATAGTGGTGTGACAGACTGACAGGTGTGAAAGACTGACAATATCCTGCAATATCCTGAGTGAACTTAATTAAATAAGTTTTAACTTAATTCAGTTATTTGTAATACTTTTGGGGTCCATTGTATTAAAAATGCAATTGTGCATGTGTTCTTGTAGAACTGTAGATATATACCTTCTCTAGGAGATGGATTAATGCAATCCCTGGAAGGTATTAGGAACTTAAAATGGCTTTTTGGAACACTACCTGTGAAGTGGATTTCCTAGGAAATATCTGGATCTAAGGGGAATGCAAAATGATCCCCTAGAATCTGCCCTTTTGAAGCTATACCCTGGGGAAGGGAACTCATTGTCTGCTAATTACCTGCTCCTGGAAACTCCAGATCAAAGATCCCCGAACTGTATAAAGAGTGGAGTAAACATATTATGAGTGTGCTAGTTCTGAGCTGAAGTGATTAACTTGTGACCACAAAGGAAATCCCTTGGATGCGGTTTGAAGGACTGCTTCTGCCAGAGCCCATGGTAGAAATGGAGTGATGTCTGGTAAGCTTATTAGCATGTGTGTAGGTTCTTTTGTTGTTTTTAAATGTTGGCTCTGTAGTGCTTTTACTTTAAAAGTAAAATAGACTTGCACAGAAAGAACTATGTGGGGTCTATAATTGTGGACAGTCACACTATTAACTGTCTCTAAAGAGAAAGCAAGCAGGGGTGCTTGGGCAGCCTAGCTCTACTGGGAATAACTCAGTGAAGGCAGCCGTGTTAGTTTGTATTCGCAAAAAAGAAAAGGAGTACTTGTGGTCTCTAAGGTGCGACAAGTACTCCTTTTATTTTTTTCAGTGAAGGCAGGGAGTTGTGCAGTGTGGAAATACCCCAGTCAGAAGGGAATGAGACACAGGTCTCCACCCCAAAAGGCAGCAGCTGGGAAGCTAGAAGCCTGGGAGTGTGTACCCTTGCCCAAGGAGAAATAAAGGTGCAGGTGCCCTAAACTGTGATAATCAATACCATAGAAAAACAGACTTATTTCACCTCTTCTAAGTACTTTGCCACTAGTAATAAAGACTGTAGTCAGAATTTAGCTGCATTTTGTTTGATGATACATAAGACAGAATGGAATCCAGCTCACTTTTCCAATGTTCTATTGTCTCTGCTGTGATAAAATATTTACTGACAGGAAAGTAAGTAGCTCCAATTTGAATTTACGAATGGTGCTGACAGGGTGCCAATTTTATATAGGTACTTTTTGATTTTTAGAGTTGGGTGATAGATGTACTATTATTAATTTTGAGATTATTTTACTTCTTAACAATGGACTTTTAGGGGGAAAAAAGCAAGTACCTGTGATTTTCATCAATATCAGTATGATCAACGAGGTTGCCAAGCATCAGGACACACCATAATAGTGACTACCGTATTGTAAGGACTGGCATAAGGCAGCCATTGACTAATGTAGTGCCAGGATATTATCATCAGTCAAAAGAGTAACTTTGTTTATCATGAAAAATATACCAGGAAAACAAATGTAAACTTTCCATAACAACCTATACAAAAATTAAGCAGTGCACAGTGCTCAAACTACAACAAACATTTAAAAACTATACTGTACAAACTGGGTGGCTGGCCCCTTAGGGTATGTCTACAGCAGTTAAACGTCTGTGGCTGGCCACAGTCAGCTGACTCAGGCTCGCAGAGCTCATGCTGCAGGGCTGCAACACTGCCACAACAGAGGTTGGGGTAGAGTGTGGGGGGAAAATTTGGAGTAATTTAATCAAGGGATTCCTAACATTTGGCTCCTACATTATGAACTTGTTTTAATTTTTAAAAGGATCTAAAATCCACATGTGAAATTATTTTAAATATGGTATGCTACAACATGGCAAATTTGTTATTGAATTTGGACTCATTTGGTTATTCATTAGGACCTAATTTTAATATTCAAATTGCTCTAAAACCCATAGGGATAAGTAAGATTGTCTTCAACACCGGTATTCTCCAACAGGCGCTAGGGTAGATTTTGAGAGAGGGGGAAGAGAACACTCATTGAGATTAATAAATCAGTTCACATCTCTCAGAGCTATTGTGTCAGGTTTTATTCATCTCCATGGGGTATTTTGATTGATCTGGTAACACATAACATCCCCTTTCTATTAGTGTGTCCCTTCATACCTCACTTCTTATGCTA
This sequence comes from Dermochelys coriacea, assembly GCF_009764565.3. Lineage (NCBI taxonomy): Eukaryota > Metazoa > Chordata > Testudines > Dermochelyidae > Dermochelys > Dermochelys coriacea. The sequence continues at coordinate 87,524,849 of NC_050074.1, read as the reverse complement.
GACTCTCTTCCCCTTACACTTGCCCCTGAAGTGGAGCATGGATTCCAGGAATCCTCTCCACTATCCCTTCCTGCCTCAGCTTTGCTCCTCATAGCTGATCAGTTACCACTCCTTTCCTTTTCGTGGCCCCTTCAGATCTATGGGGTCAGGGAGAGAGCACAGGTGGTAGCTAAGTGGCAGTGAGGTATTCCCAGGAAGCCTCCTTGTGTGTCACCCCTGCCCCCACATATGCGCCTCTGTTTGCACAACCCATGTAACTTAACACAGAAATGAGGTTTCCATGATCCATTTGGGTGCAGGTGTCCTCTCCTCACATCTCAATGAGAAATGTGGCAACCTGCCACAAGTAATCTCTGCACCAGTAAATACAGCTGGGGCAGCTGGAATGCATGTGGATGAATGACAAAAATTCACTTCTGTGGGACAACATCCCACCTAAAATGTGATACATAGACACAGCAAGCTGGGGGTATATTTCCCAGTTTGAGGAGACATACATGCGCTAACTGTGCCTGAGCTAGCACACTAAAAATAGAGCACAGCTGCAGCTGTGCAAGTGGCAGAGGAGCTAGCCACCCTGAGTATGTGCCCATCCGAAACCCTAGGCATTTGCTGTTGTGGCTATGCTCTATTTTTAGTGTGCTGGCTCAATCAGAGCTAACAAGCAGATGTATCTTTGAGCTGGTAAACACACTTCTAGCACAAGCTGTAGATACATACACCTTCATGTCTAGTTATTACAGGGCAGTTCTGGTGGAACGATAGTTACAGAATAGCTCCACTGTGTTCTTGCCAGCTCCCGGGGGCAGAGTTAAGGTACACACTGATGTGGCCCTGAAACCTCAACTCTGTGTTTCAGAGTTTTAAGGATAGGTTCTTTCAACATTCTGGGAGGGTTTGAGGCACTGCTGATGAATCTCAATTCTGCGTTAACGACGTTTTTAAGCAGTGAACAATGACATTAATTGTGGTGACTTGGTCAGAAAAGGCTCTTGAGAATGCAGTAGACAGCATCAGTTATTAAAGTTCAACAAGTAAACAGTACTGAGATAATGACTGAATAAAATGAATTGCTCTGGCTGTGGTAGAAACTAGTGTTGCTGAGACTTTGCTACCTTTCGTTGCACTAAATTATCAGTTAAGGCTGATTGTGGAGTCTTTGTTACTGGTAATATCAGAGGAAACAGAAAGAACTACTTGGTTTTCAGATCACAGACTGAGTGTGCAGCACTGGCAGTGAAGATAATTTATCTTTTGGTTTGTAAACGGGGCAATGTTGCTATACGAGTCATTGAGAGAAAAATAAACAGAATCCCATGGCAACACTTCTGCAGCATCCAGGACTTTTATCAAATCCTAGACTGCCATAAACATATTTAATGTTGAAAGGCACAAGTACAAACAGAAGTCAGTAAAGTAATTGCATCCCCTTTCAAAACACAAGCTAGAGCAAGCAGCTTACATGTATTTAAAGTAAACTGATCAGCACTTGCTATTTCAGCCACAATTTAAAATGCTTTAAATGTCGCCAGGGTGATTAATGCAACTGAAAAAGGCTGATTTTCTCAGGCTAGGGGAGCTCTGGACTTCTTATACCAACAGATGCTAATGTAAAATCAAGTTGAATGCCTGTCACATATAATCTACAGAATTATTTCAGTAAACAAAGTATTATTTTGTACATGACTTGCCACTGTTTTGATAACATTTTACATGTATATCCCCTTTTAACCTGAAGGATCCCAAACTATTTCACACTATCTTTGGGCCAGGTTTTGATCCCAATTTCAGTGGTGTAACTGAGCTCAGAATCCTGACAGACACAGCACTCCACTGAAATGGTGAAATCCCCCAGGACCTTCCAAGAGCACAGGAGACATGTGGACACTACATTTTTGATTCTCATTATTTTTCATGTTTCTCTGCAAAAGCAGAAGTGCCAAAGTACTACAAAAAGCCTTTTTTACAATATTAATGGCTGAACTGGAAATAGGAAGAACTGAAAATGCTGTGAGAAAGCTTTTTCTTGTATTATTTCTAGCTTAGTTTTGAAAAACCCAAGGACCCTGATTCTGATCTCACATCAGTATAAATTACATGTTAGATCCATTGAAGTCAATGAAATTACACTGGTGCAAACTTGGTATAGTAATATCAGGACTAGTCTGTAGAGACAGGAACACTGAATAGATTCAATCTTTGGAATGTTTATCCAAGACACAGAGAAGCATAGAACCTGTGCATAATATAGCACTACCTAAATGTTTCACAGCTGCCCATAAATCCTTGCAGGCAGCTAAAAAACAATACCAGCACAAACCTCCAATTATTATTTATTGGAAGATCCACTTAGTGGAGAATTAAGTTACTTAGAATGCGAGATGCACTAGTGATCCAGGTTAGGTTAAGGTTTCACTGTTGATATCGAGCCAAGCCAAGAACAGTATAAATTCAATGGCTTTGAAATCTTGCAAAATACTCTAGCAAGATGTTGGTCAACAAAGGCAAATCTCTTAAAATTAATTGGTCTCAGGATATTTCTTCTATCAGTGCCACATTCCAATCAGATTTAGAAAACAGGACCTTCTGGTCCAACACAAAACAAATCATAGGGAAAGCAGGAATTCAAATCCAGTCTACACAATCACAAGTCTGAGACATTTGGATTTTAAGTTCAGTTCTCGACCCATATCCATTTAGAATCACGGTTGGCAATGTTAAGAACCTTGCCCTCTTTTCATAACATTCACATATTCATATTGCAATTTAAATCAAATGTTCTTTGTTGTAAGCATTAAGGAAACCAATAAAGGAGAATGAAATGAAGGTGAAAATTAGGGCTCTATAAAAAGGTCCAAAAAAATTCCAAATAATGATTATACAGAAGCCTGAGTTAGCCTTCCTAAGCTACTGTCCTTACTAGTAGAAATTATATATGGTAGGAATTTCCACTCCGACTTCTACCCCTAACTCTGATCACTACCCTATACTTCCATGAACATAGGGAATCCTATGCCAACAGATCTTGCCCAGGGAGTTTGTGGGTAAAAGGGGAAATATATTAGACATATTAGGGGATAGGAAAGGAGAAACTGCTGCTTCATATGGCATTTTCTTCCTCAAAAGTGGCAGATGTACTAATGGCTATTCACACCGAAGTTCAAATGTTAACTAAAAGAACAAGGAGTACTTGTGGCACCTTAGAGACTAACAAATTTATTGGGGCATAACATTTCGTGGGCTAAAACCCACTTCATCAGATGCATATAGAGGAAAATAGGAAGATATATACATACAGAGAACATGAAAAAATGGGTGTTGCCATACCAACTCTAATGAGACTAATCAATTAAGGTGGGCTGATTAGTCTCGTTAGAGTTGGTATGGCAACACCCATTTTTTATGTTCTCTGTATGTATATATCTTCCTACTGTATTTTCCTCTGCATGCATCCAGTGAAGTGGGTTTTAGCCCACCAAAGCTTATGCCCAAGTAAATTTGTTATTCCCTAAGGTGCCACAAGTATTCCTCATTCTTTTTGCTGATACAGACTAACACGGCTACCACTCTGAAACCAAATGTTAACTGTGACTCTGCAACTGCACAAAGAATAGAGGGTGTAATAGCTGCAGTACAGAAGGGCAGCACCTTCACTGGGAGTTCTCTATCCTATGGCTCTAGTCAGTGGGGTGCTGTAGATTCCCATTCTCATTTTTCTTCTCATCTTTATGGATGAATGGAGCTGGTAAAATGATCAGGAAGAAAAGGGGCAGATTAATATACATTTTAAACCATTAAAGAAATCTGTCCTTTTTCTTCCCGAACTGCAATACCAACTAAATATATTATATATCAATATTAGTTATACATAGGAAGGGGAAATAGGCTAAATCAGTCATGAGTGGAGCTAAGCACCCATAAAACCGGTAACTAGCTCCTTGGCAAATCTGTTAAGTCAAGACTTACTTTGGATCCCTTCAAGAAACAAGGCTCCAGGGAAACATAGGGCTCTTGTTAAGATTTGAACTCATTTATGGTGGCTCATTCCACTTATTTTTAATGGAACTTTAAATCAAATAGCATTATTTTGTTACAGAATACCATACAGGCCAGGACAAGAGTTAGGGTGAGCATGAGGGGGCACAATTTTCCCTTATATATTGTCCACCTGATTGCCCTATACAGCAGCATTTCCAACTGGTGGTGTCAGGACCCCGCATCACCAAGCAGGAAGATAAGGGGAACTGGCCCTACTTCCTCTCTGCATGTGTGAATGGAAGCTGTATGCTAACTCAGGCCTCTGTCAGAATGTACAGTACCTTGAAGGAGGGATCAGAAGAGCTGTGATGGGTCCACTCACTCTTCCCTTTCAGTGTTTCTTTCCTCAGTAGTCTCAAGGGCAAAGATCCTCAGCATCTCCACCTGATGTTCACCATACCCATAGCTCAAGCAGAGGCAGAAAAAATTACTAGCTGCTGGACTTCCTCTGGGATAGATTAGATTAGATATATACAGTGACACATACCTGAATTCTATAAATTCTGTGCTTTCACTTGACTATTCCTGCCACAAATGAAGCAGTAGAATATTCCTTTTTAGCATTAAAGGGAAGAATAATAGAGATGTATTAGTCTTAGAATATTCTTTTCCAAAGAGCAAAATTAAGAGAGTTGTGTCATTGAGGAAAGGAGGACTCTGTCGGTGAACAAATAATCATCCAGATATATTTGACAGTACAATATTAAGTTGTTTTTTCCACTCTTGTTGATTCTTTTTATCTGAATGTCTCCACACAGCATCAGAGGGCCATTAGTAACCTTAGCATCTGTCATAGCTCAATGTGGGGACCAGGAAAATCCTAAAACAAGTTCCCTAGAGTCAAGTCAAGCCTCCAGTAAGATGTTTTCTGACACAATAGTCTATTTAAGTTATTATTTTAAAGGCATCTGGGCGCTATCTAGACAAGGATAGCGGTATGCTGCCCCATGAAACTCCACCAGTTATATAAGCTTAAAGCCAGCAATAATATACACTAATTCAACACCTAAAAACAATCTGAGCAACAACACACTTTGAAGATTCTTTTCTGTCTAATTAAGTAATAGAAATGTCAGATTAAGTGAATTCAATTACAAGAAATAAAGAACAAAATATCTGAGATAAACATTAACAGTAAAAATCTGTTAATCCTTCCACAGTGTAAATTGCTTTATAATTTTCAATATCTGTGTTTATTGCTTTTCTCCACCCCCAGAGTACAACAACTAGCAGGGCAAATCAATTAAAAGATATATTAAGACAAAACAAACTCTTACAATAAATTAATTAGCCATGCTTTTTCCACTGGGCATCCCCTATATTAGAGCTGAGGGAAGAATTTATTCATTGAGTAGTGCCTTGATTTTTGTTCTTAAACTGTGATCAAATCATAAAATTCTGGATTCATATATTATTTGAAACTAGTTAATGTCTTCAGAAAACAAAACAAAATAATAAAATTAACAGATTGTTTGCTAACAGTTCATTTCAAATATGTACAATTTGTGCAAAGCTGGTTACTTGCCTAAGTAAAATGATATTGCTTTTGTTCCCTGACTAAACTAATAATGCTATGGAACTAACCAAAGTGCAAACAATTATGAATAAAACAGCAATACGAAATTCAGTTAGTTACATATGTGATCCAGTCATTGATAAGAAAGCATGTGGTTGTACAACTAATAGCACAAAGTTGTTATTTTAATACTACCTCTGAACCAACTATAATGGTGATCTCATTCAAATCTCAGCTATTTTGTTTCCATCCTAGAGAACATAATGAAAACAAGCAATTTGACAGAAAATAATTAATGCTTATATAGGACTTACAAGTGTGATCTTATAGTGCAGTTGTAATGCATTAATATTATGCTGTTGGAAACCTGATCAGATGCTATTCCTTGGTCTCAGCAAGGGAGGTGGAAGACATTCCATTACAGTGATTCTCAAACTTTTTTCCACTGGTGACCCCTTTCACATAAATAAAGGAGTACTTGTGGCACCTTAGAGACTAACAAATTTATTTGAGCATAAGCTTTCGTGAGCTACAGAGCCTTTGAGTGCGACCCCCCCCCCAAATCAATTACAAATGCTTTTAAATATGTTTAACACCATTATAAATGCAGGAGGCAAAAGGGGATTTAGGGTGGAGGCTGACAGCTCGTGACCCTCGCATGTAAGAACTTTGAGACCCTGAGGGGTCGCGACCACCAGTTTGAGAATCCTTGTTCTATTATTACTCTCTTTTGCCAGCCAACCAGCAAAGGACCAATGGTAGCAAATAGAAGGTTCAGTGGTAGTTCATGAGACCTGCCCACTTACATAGGATTGCTTTGCAAAAAGTAAGCACAAAAGAAAAATGGGCAATAATCCAGACATCAAAGGGGAAAAAAAGAAAAAAAAAGAGGAGGCATTCCCGTGCATGTGTGATGGATGGGTTCCCTTTGAGCCAGAGCTCTAACTTTTGTTTATGGTGTAGTCAAACTTTATTTGCAAAAAAGAAAAGGAGTACTTGGGGCACCTTAGTCTCTAAGGTGCCCCAAGTACTCCTTTTCTTTTTTGCGAATACAGACTAACACGGCTGCTACTATCAAACTTTATTTGGTTTAATAAATTATTTCATCTATTTATTTTTGTCCCCTGGCAGTTAGTGGAAGATGTTTCAAATAAGCAGACTATTTGCATGACAGCTATTTTTTTCATTAGGGGTGTTAAGCAACTGGCAGTAACTCACAACTAGAAATGAAACCACAGGGAGTAGGGGCAGAAACAGAAAGAAATCGTGCTAATCTAAGACAATTTAAGATACCCAGCCTTTCCTTTTGTAGCTGTTCACAGAGCCAAAAATAGTTCAGACATGCTACTTTCTGGTTCTTTAATATCTGATTATTGAACTCTGTTTTGCTTTATTTATTATTGTACTTTTTGTTCAAGCCTCATGTGGGGTGAGATCTCACTAGCCCCATACACTCAAGTTTGTTGTCTCTACGACTGATGCATTTTGTGTGAGATTATGAACTATTCTCTGTCTCAGGCTGCAAATTCCATTTTGAGTGTAAGGTTGATCTTCGCCTTCCTGCTGTCTTCTACTTCCATGCTGGAATGAGATTCTAAAGGGTAGAATAGCTGACAATAGCAGGTCATTAGAGACAAGGTGGGTGAGGTATTATCTTTTATTGGACCAACTTCTGTTGGTGAGAGCTACAACAACATTCATACAATGGAGGGTCATTAAACTTTAAAACTGTTCATTCAAATGGATTCATAGATTCATAGATACTAAGGTCAGAAGGGACCATTCTGATCATCTAGTCCGACCTCCTGCACAGCGCAGGCCACAGAATCTCACCCACTCACTCCTATGAAAAACCTCACCCATGTCTGAGCTATTGAAGTCCTTAAATCACGGTTCAAAGACTTCAAGGAGCAGAGAAGCCTCCCTCAAGTCAACCATGCCCCATGCTACAGAGGAAGGCGAAAAACCTCCAGGGCCTCTCCAATCTGCCCTGGAGGAAAATTCCTTCCCGACCCCAAATATGGCAATCAGCTAAACCCTGAGCATATGGGCAAGATTCACCAGCCAGATACCCAGGAAAGAATTTTCTATAGTAACTCAGATCCCATCCATCTAATATCCCATCTCAGGGGATTTGGCCTATTTACCCTGAATATTTAAAGATCAATTACTTACCAAAATCCCATTATCCCATCATACCATCTCCTCCATAAACTTATCAAGTAGAATCTTAAAACCAGATAGATCTTTTGCCCCCACTGCTTCCCTTGGAAGGTTATTCCAAAACTTCACTCCTCTGATGGTTAGAAACCTTCGTCTAATTTCAAGTCTAAACTTCCTGGTGGCCAGTTTATACCCATTTGTTCTTGTATCCACATTGGTGCTGAGCTTAAATAATTCCTCTCCCTCTCCTGTATTTATCCCTCTGATATATTTATAAAGAGCAATCATATCTCCCCTCAACCTTCTTTTAGTTAGGCTAAACAAGCCAAGCTCCTTAAGTCTCCTTTCATAAGACAAGTTTTCCATTCCTTGGATCATCCTAGTAGCCCTTCTCTGTACCTGCTCCAGCTTGAATTTATCCTTTTTAAACATGGGAGACCAGAACTGCACACAGTATTCTAGGTGAGGTCTCACCAGTGCCTTGTATAACGGTACTAAAACCTCCTTATCCCTACTCGAAATGCCTCTCCTGATGCATCCCAAAACCACATTAGCTTTTTTCACAGCCATATCACATTGGCAGCTCATAGTCATCCCATGATCAACCAATACTCCAAGGTCTTTCTCCTCTTCCGTTAATTCTAATTGATGCGTCCCCAACTTATAACTAAAATTCTTGTTATTAATCCCTAAATGCATAACCTTACACTTCTCACTATTAAATTTCATCCTATTACTATTACTCCAGTTTACAAGGTCATCCAGATCCTCCTGTATAATATCCCAATCCTTCTCCGAATTGGCAATACCTCCCAGCTTTGTATCATCTGCAAACTTTATTAGCACACTCCCACTTTTTGTGCCAAGGTCAGTAATAAAAAGATTAAATAAGATTGGTCCCAAAACCGATCCCTGAGGAACTCCACTGGTAACCTCCCTCCAACCTGACAGTTCGCCTTTCAGTGGGACCCGTTGCAGTCTCCCCTTTAACCAATTCCTTATCCACCTTTTGATGTTCATATTGATCCCCATCTTCTCCAATTTAACTAATAATTCCCCATGTGGCACGGTATCAAATGCCTTACTGAAATCTAGGTAAATTAGAACCACTGCATTTCCTTTATCTAAAAAATCTGTTACTTTTTCAAAAAAGGAGATTAGGTTGGTTTGGCACGATCTACCTTTTGTAAAACCATGTTGTATTTTGTCCCATTTACCATTGACTTCAATGTCCTTAACTAATTTCTCCTTCAAAATTTTTTCCAGGACCTTGCATACTACAGATGTCAAACTAACTGGCCTGTAGTTACCTGGATCACTTTTTTTTCCTTTCTTAAAAATAGGAACTATATTAGCAATTCTCCAATCATTCGGTACTACTCCTGAGTTTACAGATTCATTAAAAATTCTTGCTAAGGGGCTTGCAATTTCAGGTGCCAATTCCTTTAATATTCTTGGATGAAGATTATCTGGGCCCCCCGATTTAGTCCCATTAAGCTGTTTCAGTTTTGCTTCTACCTCAGATATGGTAATATCTGCCTCTATATCCTCATTCTCATTTGTCATGCTACCATTATCCCTAAGATCCTCTTTAGCTTTAAAGACTGAGGCAAAGTATTTGTTTAGATATTGGGCCATGCCTAGATTATCTTTAACCTCCACTCCACCCTCAGTGTTAAGCGGCCCCACTTCTTCTTTCTTAGTTTTCTTCTTATTTATATGGCTATGGAACCTTTTACTATTGGTTTTAATTCCCTTTGCAAGGCCCAACTCTACTCGACTTTTAGCCTGTCTCACTTTATCCCTACATGTTCTGACCTCAATTAGTTAGCTTTCCTTGCTGATCCCTCCCATCTTCCACTCCCTGTATGCTTTCTGCTTCTTCTTAATCACCTCTCTAAGATGCTTGCTCATCCAGCTTGGTCTACAAATCCTTCCTATGAATTTTTTCCCCTTTCTTGGGATACAGGCTTCCGATAGCTTCTGCAGTTTTGATTTAAAGTAATCCCAGGCCTCCTCTACCTTTAGATCCATAAGTTCTTCAGTCCAATCCACTTCCCTAACTAATTTCCTTAATTTTTGAAAGTCAGCCCTTTTGACATCAGAAACTCTAGTTGCAGATTTATTTTTGTTAATCCTTCCATTTAGTTTGAACTGAATTAGCTCATGATCACTTGAGCCAAGATTGTCCCCTACAACCATTTCTTCTATGAGGTCCTCGCTACTCACCAAAATTAAATCTAAAATGGCATCCCCTCTAGTCGGTTCAGCAACTACTTGATGAAGGAATCCATCAGCTATCGCATCTAGGAAAATCTGAGCCCTATCATTATTACTAGCACTGGTCCTCCAGTCTATATCTGGGAACTTAAAGTCTCCCATGATCATGCAGTTTCCATTAGTATTTACTTTATTAAAGACATTAAAAAGGGCTCTATCCATATCCAAATTAGATCCCGGAGGTCTATAGCACACCCCAAGCACTGTCGTAGGAGAGGCTTTACTAGTTTTCTTCCCCAATGTAATTTTTGCCCACACGGACTCTGTCTTATCCATTTCATCGCTTCTTATTTCTTTACATTCTATCTCATCATTGATATACAATGCTACTCCACCCCCTTTACCTTTGTTTCTGTCTTTCCTAAACAGCACATACCCTTCAATACCTGTAGTCCAGTCATGACTACTATTCCACCATGTTTCTGTAATCCCTATAATATCTGGTTTCACTTCCTGCACCAGTAGCTCTAGTTCCTCCATTTTGTTACCTAGGCTCCTCGCATTGGTGTACAAACATCTTAATTTTTGCTGTTTGGCCTCGCTAACATTTTGTACCCTATTAGGCACAGTCATTCTACAGCCAGTATAACCTATTAGACTAGTATCCACACCGCCCTCGCTCCTTCTATACATTCTCCTACCCACGACTGTATCCTTTCTTACTTCGTCTTCTTCCCTCTCAATGCTAAAATCTGGCGTGGAGATTTCCTGGACATCTCCCATCCATCTCCCCCTAATTCCTAGTTTAAAGCTCTCTTTATCAGTTGTGCCAGCCTTGATCCTAGAAGTCTATTTCCTTCCCTACTCACCAGAGCTGCAGTCCCTGTGGCTCAGATCCTTCCAGCTCATCAGTGACTGACAGACCACCTGAGAATCAGACATAAATTTCAGCCAAAATAGCATGGTCACATATCTTCTCTCTTTCAGAGATGTGTCCACTAATTAAAATAGGGAACACTAGCATCTGAAGTCTGGAGAAACTTTTCAAATGCACCCACTGAAGGAATCCTTTTCTAAATCCTTCTTAGTGTCTCCTACACTACTTCTCCTGTTAGTGAATTTTGTATGTGTGTGAAATTCGAGGCATTTTTTTATTTAAAGGCTCATTTATTTTGTTGCTTCAACAAACCATTTCATTTTTCAGAACAACTGATGTTTCAGCCAAACCAGCCTTCCTCAGGGCTCAGAATTATCAACAGCTCTGAATTACTATTTAAATAGAACAATTTATAAATGCAACCTAAGGCTCTGAAATCTTTTAAAAAGAAACAGGAGCCCTAATTGCTGAACACGAGTGTTATTGCAATAGTGATGATTAACACAATCCTGGGTTGAAGATGTTACTTGAGGGGATGTTGATGAAAGATCAGGTTTTGGATTTAATTTGCTTTTTTAAACAGTAATTCAACATTGCTGGGAGTGCTCTACGTTATTTTCTAGCTGGTTTCTTTAAAATGCCATCACCCACGTTTGCTAGTAGCTTATATAGACCTTTGAATGAACTAAATTAAAAAAGTGTAAGAAGTTTAAAAGGACTGAACAGCTGTTTGAAAAACTAGGAAGGAGGGGAGTCCTTATCCAAATCAATCCAGCTCTAACAAGGTTCAAGTCTGAGCCGATATGCAAGTAATCCTTTGGATTCCTACTTGTGATTGGTTGGTACATTCAACCCTATACATATAACGCAGAACATAAGTAAAGAGGATCCTACATCTTCATGAAAGCATCTAAACTAGCTTTTCCTCCATCTGGGGAGATTGGACAGAGCTAATTTTGGAGCCCATCAGTAATACTCCCCAGTTAGCCCAAATGAGTAAGTATTAGAGGGACACAAGGCTAGCCATCTTCCAGGAGCTGAGCAGCCCCTGCTGGCTGAGCAAGCAAGCCAATGAGCTGTAGAATCAAGATTATCAACATACTACCAGGCTGATCCTGCTCTGTGCACTTCTGAAAGATAACTTAGAAGTAAGAGCTTGTTTACACATAGAAGTTATTATGGAATATGGTCAGTTATGAATTTCAAGTGGATTAAGATAATTAGGAAAAAAGTTTGTTTTGTTCTGAAATACACTTGGAGTTTTTCCAGAATAGCTCATTTGTAGACAAGCTCTAAATTTTTCGAACTTTTAATTACTAAAAAAATGGAGCTAAATGGCAACTAGACTGTACCACTGACTTGTCAATAATGTGATTTGGACTGTGGTGTTTATGAGAATTTGGTGTAAGAAATTAGGCTAGAGATTCACAAGGGGGACTTAGACACCTAACTACCATTTAAAGCATCTAAATGCAACACTTATGACACCACCAGCATTCAAAAAAGCACTGCTCAGTTTCCTCCTGACCCTATGGGTGCTTAAAGTCCACAGGGGCCTAAGGTTTCTTCTGGTAAAGTCTGCAGCGCACCTGCATTCAGATCAGAGGGCAAACCCACAACTGCCCAAGTACTGTTTATCCATAGATTAGAGGTTCTGCATTTAAATTTCTGTTAACTCTTTGTGATGCTGGCAGATCACATGCCAGCTCATGCGAAGGCCCCAGGCCAATTTATTTGTGTATTAGTACAGATCAAAGTGATTGTTAAAAGGATAAGAATGTATCTGGTGTTTAAACTTTATGAAAACCAATGTGACGCTGCCTGCATTATGTTTATTTATCTGTATCCTGTTAGAAAGTAATAGCAAACATTTACATTGTATATACCCCTGTAACTAAATAACCTATCAAATGAGAAAGAAGCCTTATGTAATGAAAATGAAGAACTTTAACAGGAAGTGCTAATTCTTGCACATTTCAAAACAAGTGATCATTCTTTGTGTGCGGTGTTTGGAGACCAACCACTTTAAATGCATTCCTCTCTGTCATCAAAGAAAGAGCCCACATGGGTAACTGAACTGTAAACTTGTTTTCTGTGTGAAGAAACTATAAATATGGACACAAAGAAAAGTTCATTTCTGGACTGTTTGGATTCTAATGCTGCAGAACAACTGAACAAGGAGATGGAGGTCCCCGGAGTTATACTAGGTAGCCCTGAGATACTTTGGGGGAAATGGCAGATTACAACTTTTTTTGCTATCATTTGGAATTATAGACTATGACTCACCTGTACATATCTTTCACCTACTTTGACCTCTCAGTAACTCATTTCTTTTTCCTAGTATTATCTTTGATGTGAGATCTGGGATGCAAATCTAGCTGGGTGAGTGACAGGTCTCTTGGGATTGGGTGTAACCAATAATATTTGTGATTTTTTTTTAATCAGTGACCATTTATCACATAATCCTGTCTCGGGACTATCTGTGAATCCACAGTAAGATTGTTACAGTAACTGAGGCATTCACATTTGTCCCTGTCTTGGTGAAATCTAATTATAGAAAATACCACCAGTTTGGGGTGTTTGCCCTAAAATAGGCAGTCATGGTAGTGAGCCACTCCAGACACAGTATCACTCTTTACTACATCAGTGAACAGGATACTCTGTACAAACATCTGTGTTTCTAAATGCTTTCTTTAGAACCTGGATTGATGATGTACTTCATCTGAAATCTGGATCCTTTCAGTGGTCCTGCTCATCTACATCCTAATCAGATGGTTGGAAGAATAGCGGTAATGCATTTAGTGAATGCTTGTAAAGATTCTCTCCAACTTACTCATATTAAAAAATAGCAATATTACGACTGATTTTCTATACCATGTGAAATATGCCAGATGCGACTGTTACTTTTTTTTATATGCTTGATTCCCACATAACAGAGACTGCTTTAGTTTCTGAAGGTTTCAGAGTAGCAGCCGTGTTAGTCTGTATTCGCAAAAAGAAAAGGAGTACTTGTGGCACCTTAGAGACTAACAAATTTATTAGAGCATAAGCTTTCGTGAGCTACAGCAAGTGAGCTGTAGCTCACGAAAGCTTATGCTCTAATAAATTTGTTAGTCGCTAAGGTGCCACAAGTACTCCTTTTCTTTTTTCTTTTTAGTTTCTGAACTATCTGAGCAGTGCTCTCCAAAATTGTAATCTAACAAAAATTTACATGAAAAGGAAACTTAATTTGAAATGTAGTTGTTTAAAATATTTCTTTTAAATGTGCATTATATATGCAAATACTCTAATGAGAATATTTGTATAGAGAGAAAACAAGCTCAAAATGCTAATAGAACTGTTCCTAACAAGCTTACAATGAAAGCTGTGTTCATGAGTTTTACAGGAAAAAATAGCACATTCACATATTTCCCTAAGAATGTATTTTATTTGCTTTAGGGAAAATCATCCTGGGCAGCCAAGCAAACCACCACTTTGTAAAGTGGCATGATTCCAGAAGTTCACACGGTAGGTCTACACTCTTGTGCTGGAAGAATCCCCAGCACTGCAGAGACCTTATAGTGGATTTGAGAGTTGAATCAAGTTTTGTCTACAACTTTGGTCTTGCTTCCCTGCAAAATGGGGAAGTAGAGTCATAGTTGAGGAAGCAACAGCAGGGCACTGCAGCCTAGGAACAAAAATACCATCACTTCTTAAACCTGAGGAGTCTTCCCATGCCAAGCACAGCTACTGCAGCTTGCTGTGAATGATTAGTATTAGCTGAAGCAGGATGAAAATTTTCAGTCAAGCCATTTTTGAATCAAAAATTATTTGACTTTTTAACTACATGGAAATTTTTGAGGAGAATTTTTTTTTCATAAAAGATTTTCAAGTTTTATTGCGAATCTGAAATGTCTGATTTAAAAATGTTCTAAATGTTCTTAATCAAAAATATTTCAAAGAAGCCACTCATCATTAATTTAAAGATGTACTTGAAAAGGATTATCCATTTAAATGACTAAAATAAGACTCTATCAGGACTATTCTTTTATGCCTTCCTCCAAAAAACCCAGTAAAAAGTATTCTGTTCTCTCACTTTTCACCTGAGAGGAAAAAAACAAGACTGTGGAAATATAACAAATTATTTCAAAGGGGATATTTCTGTTCAAATCTTACTATTGTACAAATAAAGGTTAAACGAAAAAAGTTTCAACAATGGTTCATACAGAATGTCATATTGCAGATGGTGGAGAGGAGATTTGAGAAGCTCAAAAGAAAGGGAAGAGATTATAAAAGAGCTCACTCTGTGCTAAATGTGCATACGTTTCAGAAAGTGGCCAACCTTTGGGTTGGTATAAAATAAACACTGCTGTTTGTTCATTTCTGTATGATATTTTGGGCAATATTCTCTGAATAGTGGCTGTGTAAAAGTGACATCATCTTAATCATCTGATCTGTGGGGATTTGGTGTCTCATCTGCTTATGATGGTGAAAATAAAATATTTTTCTATGTTTTACTGCTTTTACTGCAGTGCTAGAACAACTGGATTCTGTGCTAGCTCATGCATCATCAACAGAAAAGTTAACTAAGTTTCTGCTGCAGAGCAAAACTCAGCCCAGTTACACCTACCAAAGCTCATTGAAAACAGTGGAGAATTTTCTCTGAAGAATCTTCTGCAGTAGTGTTGATGAAATACAGCTGGACTTCCAAATCCCAGGCTGAGTCTATAGCCTGGGAAGTAAAAAAGTGACCTCTTCCTTAAATTTGATATGGAAGTAATTGAGGCAGCAAACATGAGACTCCATGTCATTTTCCTACAATTTAGGAGCATATCTGCCTTCTATTCTATTCTGTTCTCTTCTATATAAGTCCTTATACCATGTTTATCACTATAGTATCTGAGGCCCAGATGCTCAAAGGTATTTAGGTGCCTAACTTATTGAAATCAATGGGAGCTAGGCACCTAAATACTTTTAAGGATCTGGGTCTTGAGAACCTTCTAATAGTGCATTAAGCAACATGACTAACATCTGACAGGTTTGTTTTTTCTGATCTTTTAGTGTTTTGCTGCAGATTATTCTATATATAAAAAATCATTCTGAAGCCTGTTTCAGCCATTAGTTTATATATAAAAAGCCCCACGCATGTTGTTATGTTTATATTAGAGAAGACAAAGTCAAAAAAATGTGCCTAGCACTTAGAAAGGAAGATGAAGTTTGTGATGGTACTTAGTTCCTATGAAAATTCATCTTAATATATCCTTTCTATATACTGATTCTTCTAACTGATTATCATAGTCCCTGTTTAGATTGTCCATTGAAAGTTAAATTCACCCTTGAGCAAATGGTAGCACAAGACCTATATATCTGAGTCCTACTTAAAGCACAACTTAAAACCTCAAAATAGGACTTAACTAGGACTTAAGTGGTGCAGAGGTCTCTCTTGGCCCTCAGTTATGGAGTGAATTTCACTCTAAGAGATCAGGGATAAATGCATTACACTAAGCTAGATCAGTAATGCTCAGCTTTCATAGAGATTGAAAGAATAAAGTTGCTGTGTTGAACTGGTTGTGTTGTACCATGGGTACTGTGTTATATAATTGATTATGTTTTGACTATATACACTGTATGTTTTATAATAAGAATTAAGGTATTAAAATAAATGAATAGAATAGTGAATACTAGTATTAGCCATTTTCTTTTTATGCCTTGTAAGTAACAAACAGGATTTTGTCCATGTCTATGTTAATTAAATTAAAGGAATATCAGAGGCCTAGGCCCCAATGTGGGAAAGGATAGTTACAAAATTTATGATGCCTTTCTTGTTCAATATAAAACACTGCTATTTGTTACCTTTTGAAGGTCTCTGCAAAGAACTGTTTGTGTAAATGAGAAATGTATGCATTAGGGAAAGATAAGGTATAAAGGCCATTTTTGAAGCCAGATGGCCAAGAAAAAAAGTGAAAAGACTCAGACACCAGAAAACCATCAGTGTGCATCCATGCCTAATAAGGGGCAGATTGACAACCCTGAGGTAAAGGCTGGCATGCTTAAAACACAAAATAATTAATTAAATCAAAACCATATGGAATAATCCTCCCGGAGGTGTTTTGGGCCATCAAAAAATTTCACCCACTAAGAAGTAATCAGTCATAAACTAACACAGCAAAATCCATAGACTTCAACAAAGAAGGAGGACTATAAAAACAAGGTGCTTTGCCATGGGGCTTTGGGTTCATCTTGCCAACAACTCCAGAAGCATCGGATCACGACCGACAGAGCCCGGCTCCCCTCTGCAACCAATCTGGCTGGCCACTAAATTAATCCAGACTCTGGACTGGTAACTATAAACATCGACTGGCTGGACTCTGTGTGTGTGGCTTAAAAGCTTATGCTAACTGCTTATTTTCAAAAAATACGGCACGTTGCCTTTTCCCCATAAAAAAATCTTGTGTGCTTTGCATAAGCATAACATTGTTGAATTGACTTTTTCCTCTCTGGAATAAATGAATTTTGAAGTGTGAGTGTGTTAAATTATTCACGTTATTCAAGAGTTCAATAATATACAAAAGATTTAGTTAAGTTACTGGTTTTGGTAGGTATTATGACCACTTTCTGAATGTATTTATTTAATCTCACTTTTCTGCTTTCCTTCTTCATTTGAGGAATTGTACTAGTCTGAGCAGTTTTCAAAGCTACATCTTCACCCTTTGATGCCAGGTCTCAATATGTTTCTATTTTAAAAAATGACTATTTCAGAGAGTTCATATAGTTTGTGCTGACATTGCCAAAAATGACATGATACAATCATGGTAGTAATGTTTGATGTGGGTTTCTGATGCATTCATTTTTAACTTCCTAGACATTCTCTAGAAATGTATTTTTTTTAAATTCACTGTAATGACTCTACTTTGGGGATTGGTCCTGCTTTGAGCAGGGGGTTGGACGAGATGACTTCCTGAGGTCCCTTCCAACCCTGATATTCTGTGATTCTATGATTCTACTTAAAAGAGCTTTTGAAATGTTTCAGACTAGATGAAAGTCAGGGATTCAATATTTTTCTCTCTGTTACTAATAACCTTATTTTCAATTAATTAACTTAAATCTTCTATTATAGTTTGAGGATTTCATGCAGACCTTTCAAAAGAGGTGAAACAACCTTCAATCTCTAACAAGAGGTTGTGAAGAAAAGGTGGCTAGGTCCTATGCAACTCTGGGTTCTTGACCAAAAGGGCATAGACTAAGACCCATCCCCCTTCCCAAAAGGTGTGTCATTTGCAGGAAGGGAATTCAATGGAAACATCTACTGCCTGGGAAATTCCTAATAAGCATGGAGGAGAACTGAGTTTAAGGGATTTAAAATGACAATTCACTAGAAATATTTTCTTTTTGGGGAAAGAAAAATAATAAATGGCAAATCACGTAGCCTCCTTCTGCATCAGTGACCCCCCACCTTGTAAACATGGGCTTTTCCTTTGCAGATTGTTTTGATACTTACAGAGGAAAGTGGAAAATACTATCATGACATTATTATCAAATAATTTGACCTTGTAATAAAACACTAAATCATGCTATAGCCAAAAGAAGACAGCATGAAGATGGTATGCACTGGCTTAACTTTTCCATTTCCTGACTTTTGAGTGTTTCTCTTTGCAACTTTACTTCTTTTAATATAGTTTTATGTATGGAACTATATCTTCCTTCAACTACAAATTATATTCATAAGGCTGAAACATTACTGCAAGTATGTTTTTGCATCTACTAAAATAAAATATAAATTCTAAATATTTTAACCCCAGAACTTCTTTTTTGCAAGAAATAAGAGCTTGTTGCTATTGGAAGCCATAATTATGCCTGCTTCTATAACTATCTTTCAGCCAAGCTTCCTCGGTGATTATGTATTCTACAACAATCTTCTTTTCATTCATGCATTGTTTATGATGCATTTGACTGGTTTCATGTTTTTATTGAGATCAGATCTCCTTCATTATACTCTCATCCATTGTTTAAAAGGAGCAATATTCCTCAGAAATCTGGCTTGTTACTGTTAATTGTAGCTGAGCTAATATCTGTTTAAATACACATTTTGCCTTTTCATTATTACTTTATAAAACTTCATTTTCCTCAAATGGCCCATGAGAGGTTGATATCTGAAATATATAGATGCTTGCAGATCATTACATAAAGTATTTAATCCCCTTATTTAGTTTCCTTTATATCTAATTACAGTTTACTGTGTATATGTTGGTCTGAATCAGGATTGCACACTTACAAAATCACCAAGAGGGATATATTTTTTGAAATGTGAAGAGGAAAACTCCCCCAGAACTGATTATTGTGTTTCAAGGAGACCCATATTAATTCCCATCTATTTTAATGACACCCCAAATAAACGCAGTTTCAGCCATGATGATAAATCAAAGCACTTAATCCTCTACAGATTAAAGAAAAGACTATTGCAGACATTCTTTAGGTGCATGCACCTAAAAAGGGAACTGAGGGGGGAAAGAGCATGTAAAAAGCTATTAACTAAGCAGCAACAGGTTCAGATTCTCCCTTCATTAAGAATTTAGGGAGAGGGTATTGTTCGACTTTCATTCTTCGTTGTCTATAAGCAGTGATGATAGCATTGCTGATAATTAAGATAGCCTAATACTTTCCATTACAAAACCTTCTTTTCAATTGCTTATAACTTTGCCAGGGTACTGTGGAAAAAAGCAATATGTGATCATAATGCACAAGTTGGCCAAATTAAGGTTGCATGTGTTAGGATTCCCTCCGAGACCTTTTCCACTCAGTTTATCCAGGACACCTTGTTCAGTTCTGGGAGAACACTTTGACCAGTTCTATGGCATCCAAAATACTCAGTTCAACTCCAGTTTGTCACTAACAGGCATGTAGCAGCTCTTTGTCCACACTGGCCAGGCCTAGACACGGGGAGGTTAGTCACGGAGTGATACCACAATTCCAGTTCACACCACAGTTTATATATATGTTTCCTAGCTACTAACATCTATGATTCTTGCACATAACGACCAACCTACTTTTTTGAAACACAATCAGGATAGAATGAGGCACACTGTATTACATATGTTCATTATGCATATTTTTTAAAAAATTCTCTTTTTCTTTAAAACTTAAACATTTACCTTTCAGAAACTTTATTACCCTTATTAAGAGACACTTCCTGGTTTTAGCCCCTGTCTTTGGTTTTTATGACAACTACCCCAAATTTCTCTATCAGAGTAGTTAGGTATTAGGAAATGCTAAGGAATCTCTACTGGACAGTTGTGTGAGAATTAATACTACTGTGTATGGAAAGAGAGCCTCCCAAAATTTCACAGTCTTTGATACTACAGCACTAAGCAATATGATTCTTTTCTCCTTAGGACACTGAAACACAAATTCACATTTTCCTCATGTTAAAATTAGTTGTAGAATAGCACATTTCCCAAATATATGCATTTTAGGAGAGTTCATAAAAATAGGTCCAGTGTTAGATTTAAGGGTAGAGACAAGGTATCATATTTATGAAGAGATTCTTTGCTGCTTCAATAAAATGAATATATATTGCAAAATTCTCTCTCTTTAGGGCTGGTCTACACTACCATTTAAATCAATGTAACTTATGTCACTCGGGGTGTGAAAACAACACCGACCTGAGCAACGTAAATTACATCAACTTAAAACGGTGTCCACCCTGTGCTATGTCCGTGGGAGATGCTTTCCAGCTGACACAGTTTCAGCCTCTCACAGAGGTGGAGTAAATATGCCAACAAGAACACACCCTGCCATCGGCATAGCGTGTCTCCATGTATCGGTGCAGCTGTGCTGATGTAGCTCGATATTGTAGCCCTGCCCTCAGTCTGCTCATTGCTGTGTTTGTAACATGTATTCTGGACTGGAAAGGCATTTGCATGATATTTCACAATAATCACTTAGGTTTAGCAAAGTGCATACTCCTAGGAGATTTTTGCAGCTGATGGATGCTTTGGGGGAAAAAAATCTAATCTTGGATCTGAAATATGATAGTGGAATGTAAGACAAAGCTATGGCAATACCCTTATTGCTCAGCCCTCATACGAAGGTAGAAGGCATTGATAAAAGGCTATTTGACATTGTTCTGAGTCTTCAAACTAACCCTTTACTCTATGCAGGATTTGGAACTTGTGTGTAAGATAACTTTATTAGACAATACTCCTTCCCCCCGCCCCAATTTCTAATTCTTCTAAAAAGAGAAAAAATCAGCAGGATTGTGAGAGAACTTATATAAATCCAAACTTAGAAACAAGTTCTTCTCAGGACATCTCTGCTTAACAAAACATCAGCCTGTATTACCGACTAGTGCTGTACTTTAGTGAAAACATTGGAATGCAAATTATTATTTTGAACAATGTATACTGGAAACATTAACAGCTGATATACCAAAATATGTATGTAAAATCCCAGGAATAATATCACAAACATTCTTGCAACAATAAAAATCCCACATGGTGGCTTTATTACTGCTTGAAGTCTTATCAATCAGCTTCCCATAATGCAGGAAAGGACTAATGAGACAAGTGAAATGGCAATCTCCTCAAATCTGTTCACTACAAGTAATACTGTAATGTCATTTACCATCATCCAAATAAACTTAAGTCCAGAACTACAGCCATACTTCTAAAGAAATCTCAGAGGTAGAAAAAATAGTTAGAATGGATCAGTTTCTTGATTTGGAAAAACAGAAGTGGGGGTAAGATTTGAGAAAATCAGTATCATGTTCTCCAGTTTCCCTTAAAGTACAATGACCACTCTTCAAGTTTTCTTCCACTTTGAGAGATACTACCAGACCTTGTGCTAGTCCCAATTTTAAATATAGTGAATCTCTCTTTCCTTCGCAGAATCTTTCAGTATACAAGATTATTTTTAGTGTGACCATTGTATATTAAATATATACCTTGTTGCTAAACTGGGACTACATGTATATGTCAATTTATGAATGCTCCAGCAGAAGAATATTACAAAAATATAATAAAAAGCTTGTGATATTTCATGCCAAAATAGACAAGGAAAGGTTTTACAAGGGGCTCATTAAAGCAAGATTTTATTTAAAAAGCCAATGGAATATTTAGAGAGGTACATTGAAAGAGGGAGAGGGAAATGGGGGAGCCAGGAGTAAAATGAATCATGTCAAACTCATGCAGAGAGAACCTTTGTGCTACACTGTACTATTACCTCTTTCTTACACACATGCATAGATTGCTTTTATTTTATTTTTTCTTCTTATGCTTAGGATCCAAGTACTAAAAAAAATTTTGCTTGGGGCACAGACTCACTTAATGCTGACTCTTGCTGTGATTGTTAATAGAGTTTCCAATTAATGCCAACCATAAAAATTTTCATGGTGTGGATACCTGTCTTGTAGATACAAAGCTGAGACTTCCAACTCATTTCATACAGGGCACCCAATAACCATCAGATGGTAAAAAAACAAATTTGTTACCAACCTGTGCTACAATTCAACTGGTGATTGAGTTTAAAGGCTCCCTATCTAATTACAAAGCCTCTGAATTATCCATTTTCCTAAGACACTCTTTCCAAATTGCCTCTTTTGATACAGCTTATCAATAGTTAGTAGCACCCTTATTTAAAAATATGTAAAGAATCTAATCATCACACTGTCTTCCATTTTCAACATTTTTTCAGAAGTGTACTGAAGCCAAAAAAATATAATCAAGAGATCTTCTTTGTTTAAGAGTTTTTCTGGATCAGTGGCGCTATCCAATTCTGCTGACTACTTTATTAATAATGTGTTTTTCAATGCAGAAGAGCTGATGATTTCAACAGCTTTCTTACAAACCAGTAATCCTCCGAAATCATTTTAAAAAGATAAGCCAAGAAGCCATTTATGTCAGTTAATGTCTTTGTACTGGTACATCAGTGGCGAGATGAAGATGAAAAAAATATTTAATATCTCAGGAATGTGAGATACTTTACTTGAAATTTCTTAGTTATCATTTGTTTTAAATATTAATTAGAGATTGTGGATTAGAGTATACCTTTTATTATTCCCTTTAGAAAATGTGTCTTGTAATATTTGTCAGTAAAATTAAGTATCTCAGTACTTTACTGAGATTATTACCCAATACTGTGGGTATTGTAGTTGTAGGAATGCATGATAGAGATCTTGTAGGTGTTTGTCTCTGTCTGAGGGGTTGGAGCAAATGCGGTTATATCGTAGCGCTTGGCTGTAGACAATGGATCGAGTGGTATGATCTGGATGAAAGCTAGAGGCATGTAGGTAGGAATAGCGGTCAGTAGGTTTCCGATATAGGGTGGTGTTTCTCTATCATGCATTCCTACAACTACAATACCCACCTGCTGAAGTGAAGAAACAGATTGACAGAGCCAGAAGAGTACCCAGAAGTCACCTACTACAGGACAGGCCCAACAAAGAAAACAACAGAACGCCACTAGCCATCACCTTCAGCCCCCAACTAAAACCTCTCCAACGCATCATCAAGGATCTACAACCTATCCTGAAGGACGAGCCATCGCGCTCTCAGATCTTGGGAGACAGACCAGTCCTTGCTTACAGACAGCCCCCCAATCTGAAGCAAATACTCACCAGCAACCACACACCACATAACAGAACCACTAACCCAGGAACCTATCCTTGCAACAAAGCCCGTTGCCAACTCTGTCCACATATCTATTCAGGGGATACCATCATAGGGCCTAATCACATCAGCCACACTATCAGAGGCTCGTTCACCTACGCATCTACCAATGTGATATATGCCATCATGTGCCAGCAATGCCCCTCTCCCATGTACATTGGCCAAACTGGACAGTCTCTACGTAAAAGAATGAATGGACACAAATCAGACGTCAAGAATTATAACATTCAAAAACCAGTTGGAGAACACTTCAATCTCTCTGGTCACTCGATCACAGACCTAAGAGTGGCTATCCTTCAACAAAAAAGCTTCAAAAACAGACTCCAACGAGAGACTGCTGAATTGGAATTAATTTGCAAACTGGATACAATTAACTTAGGCTTGAATAGAGACTGGGAATGGATGAGTCATTACACAAAGTAAAACTATTTCCCCATGGTATTTCTCCCTCCCACCCCACCCCCCACTGTTCCTCTGATATTCTTGTTAACTGCTGGAATTAGCCTACCTTGCTTGTCACCATGAAAGGTTTTCCTCCTTTCCCCCCCCTGCTGCTGATGATGGCTTATCTTAAGTGATCACTCTCCTTACAGTGTGTATGATAAACCCATTGTTTCATGTTCTCTGTGTGTGTGTATATAAATCTCTCCTCTGTTTTTTCCACCAAATGCATCCGATGAAGTGAGCTGTAGCTCACGAAAGCTTATGCTCTAATAAATTTGTTAGTCTCTAAGGTGCCACAAGTACTCCTTTTCTTTTTGCGAATACAGACTAACACGGCTGCTACTCTGAAACTTAAGACTTTCAGTGCTTATCTGGCATTATTCAAACCATTTGAATAACTTCTCTCTTTTTCCATCCTTTTCTTTTCCTCCTCGCAATCCAGATAAACCCTCTTTCCTTCATGGTCAACTTACCTTCACCTGATCCCCAATTCTTCTAATTTCCAACTCCCAAAACCATTTCTTTGACACCTGCAGGCTCCAGGGCACCCAGATCCCTCTACCTGAGCACAACAGGTTATGCAATATCCCATCTACCTCTTCTAAATAATGTCCCCAGACACCTAGAACAAGTTTTTCCAAATCTTGAAAGTGACAATTAAATCCCTCTTGCTGATCTTCCTTTCCAATTTCTGACGCTCAACAGAATCCCTGTCTTTAGTAATAATTTATATCCCATGTTTCTTGCACTCTTTGTAATGGGCTCTAATCATTTTTTGTTTCTAAATACTGCAAGCTCTTGGTCTCTTTCTAGTCAGCTATGCCTCAGTAGAATGCTGCCTCCTTTCATCCTGTGAAAGCTACAGAACTGAATAGATTTAAAACCATGCTTTAGATTCATAGATTCATAGATACTAAGGTCAGAAGGGACCATTCTGATATCTAGTCTGACCTCCTGCACAGCGCAGGCCACAGAATCTCACCCACCCACTCCTATGAAAAACCTCACCCATGTCTGAGCTATTGAAGTCCTTAAATCATGGTTCAAAGACTTCAAGGAGCAGAGAAGCCTCCCTCAAGTCAACCATGCCCCATGCTACAGAGGAAGGCGAAAAACCTCCAGGGCCTCTCCAATCTGCCCTGGAGGAAAATTCCTTCCTGACCCCAAATATGGCAATCAGCTAAACCCTGAGCATATGGGCAAGATTCACCAGCCAGATACCCAGGAAAGAATTTTCTATAGTAACTCAGATCCCATCCATCTAATATCCCATCTCAGGGGATTTGGCCTATTTACCCTGAACATTTAAAGATCAATTACTTACCAAAATCCCATTATACCATCATACCATCTCCTCCATAAACTTATCAAGTAGAATCTTAAAACCAGATAGATCTTTTGCCCCCACTGCTTCCCTTGGAAGGTTATTCCAAAACTTCACTCCTCTGATGGTTAAAAACCTTCGTCTGATTTCAAGTCTAAACTTCCTGGTGGCCAGTTTATACCCATTTGTTCTTGTGTCCACATTGGTGCTGAGCTTAAATAATTCCTCTCCCTCTCCTGTATTTATCCCTCCGATATATTTATAGAGAGCAATCATATCTCCCCTCAACCTTCTTTTAGTTAGGCTAAACAAGCCAAGCTCCTTAAGTCTCCTTTCATAAGACAAGTTTTCCATTCCTCGGATCATCCTAGTAGCCCTTCTCTGTACCTGCTCCAGTTTGAATTCATCCTTTTTAAACATGGGAGACCAGAACTGTACACAATATTCTAGGTGAGGTCTCACTAGTGCCTTGTATAACGGTACTAAAACCTCCTTATCCCTCCTTATCCCATAGCCTCTCCTGATGCATCCCAAAACCACATTAGCTTTTTTCACAGCCATATCACATTGGCAGCTCATAGTCATCCTATGATCAACCAATACTCCAAGGTCCTTCTCCTCTTCTGTTACTTCTAATTGATGCGTCCCCAACTTATAACTAAAATTCTTGTTATTAATCCCTAAATGCATAACCTTACACTTCTCACTATTAAATTTCATCCTATTACTATTACTCCAGTTTACAAGGTCATCCAGATCCTCCTGTATAGTATCCCGATCCTTCTCCGAATTGGCAATACCTCCCAGCTTTGTATCATCTGCAAACTTTATTAGCACACTCCCACTTTTTGTGCCGAGGTCAGTAATAAAAAGATTAAATAAGATTGGTCCCAAAACCGATCCCTGAGGAACTCCACTGGTAACCTCCCTCCAACCTGACAGTTCGCCTTTCACTAGGACCCGTTGCAGTCTCCCCTTTAACCAATTCCTTATCCACCTTTTGATGTTCATATTGATCCCCATCTTCTCCAATTTAACTAATAATTCCCCATGTGGCACGGTATCAAATGCCTTACTGAAATCTAGGTAAATTAGAACCACTGCATTTCCTTTATCTAAAAAATCTGTTACTTTTTCAAAAAAGGAGAATAGGTTGGTTTGGCACGATCTACCTTTTGTAAAACCATGTTGTATTTTGTCCCATTTACCATTGACTTCAATGTCCTTAACTAATTTCTCCTTCAAAATTTTTTCCAGGACCTTGCATACTACAGATGTCAAACTAACTGGCCTGTAGTTACCTGGATCACTTTTTTTTCCTTTCTTAAAAATAGGAACTATATTAGCAATTCTCCAATCATTCGGTACTACTCCTGAGTTTACAGATTCATTAAAAATTCTTGCTAAGGGGCTTGCAATTTCAGGTGCCAATTCCTTTAATATTCTTGGATGAAGATTATCTGGGCCCTCCGATTTAGTCCCATTAAGCTGTTTCAGTTTTGCTTCTACCTCAGATATGGTAATATCTACCTCTATATCCTCATTCCCATTTGTCATGCTACCATTATCCCTAAGATCCTCTTTAGACTTATTAAAGACTGAGGCAAAGTATTTGTTTAGATATTGGGCCATGCCTAGATTATCTTTAACCTCCACTCCATCCTCAGCGTTAAGCGGCCCCACTTCTTCTTTCTTAGTTTTCTTCTTATTTATATGGCTATAGAACCTTTTACTATTGGTTTTAATTCCCTTTGCAAGGTCCAACTCTACTCGACTTTTAGCCTGTCTCACTTTATCCCTACATGTTCTGACCTCAATTAGGTAGCTTTCCTTGCTGATCCCTCCCATCTTCCACTCCCTGTATGCTCTCTGCTTCTTCTTAATCACCTCTCTAAGATGCTTGCTCAGCCAGCTTGGTCTACAAATCCTTCCTATGATTTTTTTCCCTTTTCTTGGGATACAGGCTTCTGATAGCTTCTGCAGTTTTGATTTAAAGTAATCCCAGGCCTCCTCTACCTTTAGATCCATAAGTTCTTCAGTCCAATCCACTTCCCTAACTAATTTCCTTAATTTTTGAAAGTCAGCCCTTTTGAAATCAGAAACTCTAGTTGCAGATTTATTTTTGTTAATCCTTCCATTTAGTTTGAACTGAATTAGCTCATGATCACTTGAGCCAAGATTGTCCCCTACAACCATTTCTTCTATGAGGTCCTCGCTACTCACCAAAATTAAATCTAAAATGGCATCCCCTCTAGTCAGTTCAGCAACTAGTTGATGAAGGAATCCATCAGCTATCACATCTAGGAATGGTGTATGGAGACTTAGAAACTCTGCATGGTTTTTGCACCTGTAAGTTCTTGAAAGAGGACTCTGGATGCAGAGTACAGCGACATGTCAGTTTAAAAAAAAAAAAGGTGTAGCTGGAACTGGCTGGAGAGTGAGCCTGAGGCTGGTCTACACTTACAAGTTTTGCAGGTATAGCCATGCCAATTAGACGCACAGGGGGATGAGGAGGAATCACACTTTTAATTGACATTGCCATGCCAGCAAAAGCCCTAGTGTAGAAACAAATTATATAATCAAAATAGTGGTTTTGCTGGTAGCTTATTTTGTTCAAGGACTCTTTTGCTGGTATAAATTTAGTATTCCCTAGGATAGCTATACTGCAAACCCTTTCTAGTGTAGACAAGGCCTAAAAATAAAGAAGAGCTGGATGTAGCTTGCAAACATGGACATTCTAACTGGACTACCTTGATTATTTTGAAATTAATGCTATACAGCACCAGAAAAGACAGTTCCTGCACAAAGAAGTTTACAATCCAAATTAACAGATACAGAAACAGGACACATTGGGAAAGGGAAAGGCAGCCCTGACTTGGAACTGGTAGGTGGCAGGGAGTTAATTTTGTTTTCATTTTAGTTATTGTTGAGTCACTTGTTGTGAGCATTGCAAAAGCTGCAATTATTTAGGAGGGATATTAAAAGGGCAGTGCTTTAGCAAACTGGTTTTTGATGCATGGGTGATGGCATGGAAAAAGGCAGAGGTGGGAATGGGAGATGAAGACACACAGAATCTTGTATGATCTCAACCCCCTAGGATTTTTAAGTCTGTGTCATCAGTACAGTGCTTTCCCAACTTAATCTCAGATCACTGGACACTTTAATGTCTGTACTATAGATACCCTCTGATCAATTTCTTCTAACAGCTTTTCCTTCCTGAACCCTCTGGAGTACAATTTCCAGTAACTTCACTAAGAGTTGTGCTTTTTTATACCTATGGCTGAGGCCTAATTATCTCAAACTCACCTTCCCCTCTCTGTCTATAGAGCTGCCCCTTCCTTCAGGGTTATTTATGAACATTTTTTAGTTTTCCCTTTATAAACACTTATTTGAAATATAAATACAAAACTCTTAAGTACTTTTACTATTTTGTTGTTGCATTTTACTTTCCATGTTCTCTGCTGCCCTGGAAATGATGCTATAATCAGTTTTTGGCAGCTCAATACCAGGAGTAAGTAGAAAAGCTGGAAGGAGTTCAGATAACAGCAGTAAAGCGGATTAAGTGACTGGAGAGATGGCCCAATGAGAAAAGATTTAAAGAATTAAACTAAATATGTGTAGCTTAGCTAAACAATAAGTAAGGGAGAATGTGATCAGCTACAAATATCTGAAGGTTATAAACACCAAAGGTTAGTGAGACATTATTTAAGGTGCTCCAAGGGGAGGTAAGCAGGAATAATGGGATAGACATAAGAACAGGGAATATTTTTAATAAGCTGTGAGAAATGTTAGCATGATGTTTGAGCTTGCAGGTGCTAAGCACTAAGGCCCTGATCTTGCAGAGCAATTAGACCACATGCCTAACTTTAAACACATGGATACTCCTATGGCAGTAATGGGAACTACACATATGCTTAAAGTTAAGCATGTGCTTTGGAGGATCAGGGACTGAGTACCCAGTGTCCTGCAGGACCCAGTTGTAAGGAATAGTCTTACAATGAAACTGATGGAAGCGTCACCACCTGAGCTCTAGAAGACATTGGAGACAACCTGTTGGCTAGATATATGGTATAAAGTAGGGAGGTTGCAATTTATGGAATAGTGGACCACCCCTCTGGGGATACAAGAAAGTTTGGTTTGGTCTGCCTCCATCTTAGTAGAAGGTGGACCAAACTGCTGGCTAGCAGACTAGCTAGATCAGCCAGGAGGATGCAGAGGGATAACAACAACACCTATTAAATAAGTTATTTTCATCAGTAAGTCTCAAAGTGCTTCAAAATTATTTAAAAAGTATTTATCCTTCATAACACCCCTACCAGGTAGGGAAATATTGCCATTTTATGGATGGGGAATTGAGACACAAAGAGTCTAAGTGCCTTATCCAAGGTCATACAGAAAGTAATCTGTGATGGAGCAGGGAACTGAACTGAAGTCTCCCAGGAGTACCTGTCTCCAAGGCAAGTAGGTCCTAGGCTGACCTGTCATACTCTAGTGCCCTCTTTTTCTGATTTTTGGCCATCTCCTCTCGGCAGTATCCTTCTGCCTGCAAATGTCTCCCCCCATTGATAGCAGGATTTTGGTTCTTCATCAGATCAGTGCCTATCCTGGACTGTTTTGGCACCCACATGATGGGGTATTACTGAGTGCCAAAAATGCATATTCTCAGTGCAGACTTTCCTCAGGAACGATAGCCATAGAAATATATGCACACATTTATGAAATCCTGCGTAAGGATGTGCTTAAACACCAGGATGTTAAGTGTCTTAGAAATACCCAGTTTAGATATTTATTACATCAGCACTTCCTCCTAGAACTGTCTCTAGCATTTAGTTCAGTCAATCTCCCTGAGACAACATAACAGAATCACAGAAATTAGAGATGGAAAATATTGTCCATTCTCTTGTTAGTGTAGGATGGTTCCCTTCCACTATATTTTCTATTGTTTTGTACTGCCTAATTGTAAATGTCCTTGTGCCCCTGAATGTCTGATGTTAGTCTATTGACTATTAACATACTTCACCTCATACCTTCACTCTAGTAACTAGAGTCTGAATGAATGTCTTGCCTTTCAAAGATCAGGTAGAAATATAGATAAGAACATCTGAGAATCTCCTAATATAAACCTCCATAAATTGATCATTTACTGTGACACTGTAAAAGAGCAATGTACTTAAGGATATACTAATAAGGATACAGAATAGTCTCAATAGTACAGTAAGTATCTCTAATATTATCACTTTGACAACAGAAGGGATAGTTTACCTGGATAATCACATTCTACCTGGTTTCAGAGTAGCAGCCGTGTTAGTCTGTATTCGCAAAAAGAAAAGGAGTAGTTGTGGCACCTTAGAGACTAACAAGTTTATTAGAGCATAAGCTTTCGTGAGCTACAGCTCAGTGAGCTGTAGCTCACGAAAGCTTATGCTCTAATAAATTTGTTAGTCTCTAAGGTGCCACAAGTACTCCTTTTCATTCTACCTAAGGTAACTTTACAGTGGTTTTTCAGGTGGAGACTCCTGTCCTGAAGTGTTGTATTGCTGTCATTGTTGCATGGTTGCTTTCTTTCTCCTCCATAGGGTTTCTCTGTGTCAATGGTATGTGAAGTGATCACTGTAAATAGCCTGCATGTTTGAGATCCTTTTGGAGAAGCGTGCTCTATGAATGTAAATCAGTTGTAGGTGGATGAAGAATGTATGCAATTAACTTGAACAATTGTTATGTTCCTGAATAATCTGCAATATGTTTTAATTTAAAAATTCAACAAATGCTTTATGTGAACACATTTTGGTATGGCAAATTTCTGCTAGGGCTATTATTTAAAGTACTTGCTTTTGGTAATTTGGAGTTTGTGACATTACCCAGAGTAAAATCTGGACTGTTGTACAGCTGTGTCCCCTCACTTCTCCAACCTGAGGTGCCTGTTACACTGCTTTGCTATGAGAGCAAATACTCCTGGCCGCCTTACAAATAGCCTTCAGCAACTAAATTACTCCCAGCTATGCCTCAAGAGTGCTAAAGCTAGCCATTCCTGAATTATATTACAGAGCAACACCAGCAAATTTCCAGTCCCAGACTTGTCCTCAGAAATGTACATTTTGTACTGTCTAGTACCCTCTCAGACAATACGAGCTCATAGAAAATATGTCATTTCGTTAATAGAAAATGATGTGCACAAACCCTGTTATCTCAAAAAAAGTTTCCCAAACACTTCAAACCAAACACTTGTTTAGATAAAACAATTTAAAAAGTATTAACCTCAGAAAGATAGCTTTTAAGTGATTACAAGTAATGAGTCATAAAAGTCAGAACTGGTTAAAAAGAAATAAAAGGAAAAATGCAAATTAATATGTAACTTAACAAGCTAAGTGAACTTAAACCAAAAAGGTCTCTCACATGTTTTTGCAGTCTTACTGGCTGGATGCTTTTCAGACAGGATCCCTCCCCAAGCGCAATGCTCTTTTCCTGGTCCTTCAGGTGTTCTGGATGTCACAGGTAGAGAAAAAGGGAGGAGAGAGGTAATCTAGGGAGTTTTCTCTCCTGTCTTAAAGCAATTCTCTTCTTTGAAAACCATATTTAGCTATGTCTTTGCCAAAATGTGAATTTCTCGCTCATACCCTTTTTCCTGCCAAAGAGTGGCCACTAAAACAGGTGATAGTCCATTTTGATTTTGACGCCTAGCAGAGGCATCAGTTACCTTTTGTCTCTGAAGAACTGGTTTTTGCTTGCTTTTCTAAACTTGGAATACATCTCAGTAATGTTATACAGTAAAATCTTATAACTACAATGTTGCCACACATTTTAACGTGACAATAATGATCAGCACATTATGAGTTTTCAAAGGATATCTTACCAGGCATACTCTGTACCAAGTTTATTATAGTCTTGTAAAAGTGGTGAACATAAAGGTACAGTCTGTCACAGAGTTTCATCTAAGTCACATAACATTTTATCTGATCCCTGAATGGAGGACTCCCATAGATAACTTTCAAAATGGCCATACAAAAATTTCTAATGTGAATGTGCATTCAAATACAAATCTCAAATATTTGCAACACTTTTGCCATGAACATGTTAGCTAACAAAAATTCAGTCAAAATTCAGGAAAGCAAATAAGAGGAATTAAATATTGTCAAAGTGAATTATTAGACTCAAATCCTCAGCTGGTGTAAATATACCGATTTCAGAGGGGTATGTCAATTTACCTCAGCTATGATCTTCTCCTTAATGCTTCTTTTCTGGGGAGAAGGGGTCAAGAGGAGGGTAGCATTCACACATCTATTTAGTAGAAGGAGGAATATTAGAGAGTTGAATGAAACTGCAATTATATTCTGGAAAGGTGACAATAACAGTTCTATTTATTACCTTGCCTTAAAATCTTTGTCCCTACCTCTATATTCACTGAGAGCATAAAACCTTCCAAGCTTTTGATTTTTAAGATCCCTTGAAGCACAAGTAGAAAATCAGCTTAGAAACTCAGATAAGTATAATTGTTGTTCTTCCAAGGTACTAGAAAATATAATATCTTTATTAGTGTTGTGGGAAGATAAAAGGAGAGGAAACAGACACATTAAGAGCATACAAGGATTACCACAGTAATAAAAACTTTAAACTGTGAGACATCTCATGGAAAGTATACAGTTCAAGAGATTAACTGAATTCCTATATCATATGTAAAATATTTTTCTTTGCCTATACTAGCGAAGACCTTGATTCTCATTAGGATACTGCATTCTTTAAGACATGTATGATTTTCATTATTCACTCATGTACTATAACATCCATCCCAAAATCCACAGGCTCTTAAGGCTCTGTTGACACTGAAAAACACCAACCCACAGAGTAGTTCAGATTTTCTTCAAAACCCAACAGTATTCACAAACTCTGTTTTAAGTTAATAAAAGTATTGAAAAAAGTAAAGTAAGAGGGAAGATATAATGCATGCAAATATGTACAAATATTCCATATTTTTTCTTTAAAATCCCCTACAGTATAGAACTGTGGAAGTTAGGGTGTAGATACAAATGAAACTAACTCATTTCCCCCTTTTGTTACTTTCAATGAAAGGCAAGAAGAGAGGTCTCAAAGGTGTGGTTGTGATGTACAAACAATAGTTTCTCCAAGAGGATATGCTAGTGAAACTACTTTGAGAGTAGCAAAACCTAACTATATATTATTCTCAACAGAAGGGGTGGACCTATTTCCACTGGCTGAATCTTACAGGATCAGTGGGGTTCAGGTGCATCATGAGAAGTGCAAGGAGAAGAAGAGGACATATGTCAGTATCTATGGACTCTAGAGAAAAAGCATAGAGAAATAGAGAAAGAATGCTGTAAGTTGCAGAATCAACTTCTATTGCTATATTGCATTAGTGTTCATTTTTTACTTCCAATGGGGAAAAAACACATTTTTTTTAGTTCAGTTACTGTACGTAAGAGAAATGTGGGCTTGGGATATTATGAGAGAGTCTTGTTAAAAACATTACATATTATTTATGAGGCAAATACTATGTAAACAGCAATGAATAAAGCTAGAGGAAGATACTGGTCCTTCTCCAGAAAATGTAAGTCTTATACAGAGTCTCTTTTCACTGTGATGCAGATGGGCCAGATCTTCCAATGACATAAAGCAATGGAGCTACATTGATTTATGCTAGCTAAGGATTTGGATCGTTTTAAATTATAAATTTATTCTGTAACTACTTGAGCAAGCTATCCCTGAAAGTATGTTCAAGGGTAGATTTCAGTTAGGAGGGGGATGTCAACAATTGCACTAGGACAACAAAGATGTTCCAAGTGTAGGGTAGCAGCACTGTAGTAGGAAGGAAACCTAGGCAAGAAAGCACCACTAAGGTTTGTATAATATTCAAGAACAACAAAAGGCAAGGGACAATGGCTATTAGCCAGGATGGGCAGGAATGGTGTCCCTAGCCTCCGATTGCCAGAAGCTGGTAATGGGTGACAAGGGATGGATCACTTGATGATTACCTGTTCTGTTCATTCCCTCTGGGGCACCTGGCATTGGCCACTGTTGGAAGACCAGATACTGGGCTAGATAGACCTTTGGTCTGATCCAGTATGGCTGTTCTTATGACATACCAGTACTATCATGACAGATCCAATGGGCCAAACCACTCCATGCTAGTATAAACCTGGCTCTGCTGGTGGCTGAATGCCAAGCGCATGAACACAGCAGTGCATCCAGAAAAGTATCCAGAAAATTCCCCAGAGTAGGAAGGACTGATCAAAGAAGGGTTGGACTAGGATAGGCTCTGCCAGCAGGGTGCCTATGAAGCTCTGGCTGTGAAGGAGGACAATAGCAGAACTCCTGGAATGAAGAGGTTACAAGGATGAGTGATATTCCCCTGCTAATCAGTGAGAGGAGAGAGAGACATAGCATGAGCTCAGGTATTTCTAATTAGTGAGGAGGGGAGTTTTGTAAATGTTATATGAATGAAACTGCAAAGTGTGTCAGAGCTCAGCTGTGAGGGACTATTTTAAATCTCTGCATTACTGTGAGAAAGACAGAATGTTGCAGTGACATTTAGGAATGATAGCTGTGAGTGCCCAGGGGTATAAGCAGCTTGCAGGAGATGAGAGCATGCCCTGCTGATTTCTGGATCTGCCTTCAAGCCTGGACCTGAAGAAGAGATCTGTGTAAGCTCAAAAGCTTGTCTTTCTTATCAACACAAGTTGGTCCAATAAAAGATATTACCTCACCCACTTTGTCTCTCTAATTACAAGGAGCATATAACCTTGCAGTAGTCTTATTCTCCTACATTCTGTCCTGTGAACCCTCCTCTTATGTCTAGCAAATAAGGTAGATTAAAGGGTAATAACTGGTTTACATCATTCTGATGCTATGGCTTTCTTTTCTCTGTGATTGTGTACTTTGTTACATTCCTTTTTTATTTATATCTCCAGCACTAACCACAGTATCCAAGCACCTTGCAAGATTAAATACACAATATAACTCTAGAATGTAGAACACTCCTTCCCTTCCTTTTAAGCCAATTTCTTGCAGCGATTAAATGCCAAGGGGCTAAATTTTGCATGTAGTTTACTTTGATTATTTTGTTACTGTTTTGCTAATTCCTCTTTTAGTCTGTTTTCTTAATGACCGCTACATCTATACTTCTATAACTGAAAGTTTAGGCTATAAGCATAAGGTCTCTGAATTTTTTGCACCCAATTAATGGAAATGTGCAAGCCTTTATGCAGAATGAGCACTGTCAGGGTTCCTTCCCACTCTGAACTCTAGGGTACAGATGTGGGGACCCACATGAAAGACCCCCTAAACTTATTCTTACCAGCTTATGTTAAAAACTTCCTCAAGGTACAAACTTTGCCTTGGCTTTGAACAATATGCTGCCACCGCCAAGTGTTTTAAACAAAGAACAGGAAAAGAGACCACTTGGAGACGTCTTTCCCCAAAATATCCCCCAAGCCCTACACTCCCTTTCCTGGGGAAGGCTTGATTATAATCCTCACCAATTTGTACAGGTGAACACAGACCCAAACCCTTGGATCTTAAGAACAATGAAAAATCAATCAGGTTCTTAAAAGAAGAATTTTAATTAAAGAAAATGTAAAAGAATCACCTCTGTAAAATCAGGATGGAAAATACTTTACAGGGTATTCAGATTCAAAACACAGAGGATTCCTTTTTGGGCAAAACCTTAAAGTTACAGAAAACAGGAATAAACCTCCCTCTTAACACAGGGAAAATTCACATAAAACAAAAGATAAACTAATCCGCCTTGGCTGTCTTACCTATACTGGTTGCAATATTGGAGACTTGGATTAGGATGGGTTGGAGAAGATGGATCTCTGTCTGGCCTCTCTCAGTCCCAAGAGAGAACAAACACATAAACAAAGAGCACAAACAAAAGCCTTCCTGCCCCTGCCCCCCCCATTTGAAAGTATCTTGTTCCCTTATTGGTCCTTTGGGTCAGGTGCCAGCCAGGTTATCTGAGCTTCTTAACCCTTTACAGGTAACAGGATGTTGCCTCTGGCCAGGACGGATTTTATAGCCCTGTATACAGAAAGGTGGTTACCCTTCCCTTTATATTTATGACAAGTATCTACTTCATTATAACATGCATTAGCAATTAGTGGTCTCCAATAGAAGTGCATAGTAACCATTTGTTTCATAAAGGTGGAAGAACAACTTTATTGCTAAGGGTTTTTAATGCTGCCACATTCTTAGCAGTACTCAAACCCAAATGCAAGAACACTGGCAAGACAAGAATTACCAGTAATGCTGAATCACCAAATCATAACCACTAAATGCCCTGGAAGATTCTTATAGATATTCCCTTCTATGAACATTTTCAAAAGATAGATATTATTGAAAAGATTCCAGCAGTCTCTCTGTTGTGTTGGAGTTTCCAGAATATTTATCTATGCACAGCAATTCTAGGAGAAATATCTCCCAATTATTTACTTTAAGCAGTAAACCATACTATCTAAAATCCAACTGTTTATAATTCATTCCTATTCATAATATGATAGCTTCCTGAGGAGCTAACCTAAGGTTAATATATAGTTTAATATAAACTTCAGCTGAAATTTTCAAAGGCAAAATAGAATTTTAGCCACACAACTCCCATTAAAATGAGAGGAGTCATGTGGGTAAATCCCATAGTCAGCACTGAAAAATCTCACCCTTCACGAATATTTAACAGGATATTTCTTTCACAGATAGATGCTTTATGAAATTAGCTTTATTTTCATGAAGAAAATCATACAATAATTTTACACAAAGTATCTCACAAACATTTTTGTTAACTTCTCACAAGCCATTGTTTCAGATATGAATAATGATAGCAACATAATTAGAGCTTGGTTTTGTCAGGACATATATTATTTATCTTCTTCAGGAATTGTCTAGTTATACTTAGTCCTACCTTGAGTGCAGGGGACTAGACTAGATGATCCACTGTGGTCCCTTCCAGTCCTACGTTTCTATGATTCTTGGTCTTCATATCGAAAGGATTCACCAAGCCATTACCTTAGTTTCATTATAAAAAGATACATATTTTAAAGTCAGTCTTTTTAGTATATGTTTTAATTAAAATTTGTAATCACTATTAATATGATAAAGATGTATAGGAACTAACAATTTTCAAAGGAAATGAAAAGATCCTAATAAAATAGTAGTTAAGCATAAAGGCAAAGACTGGGATGAAGCAATGAGTAAGGTGGATCATTTGCTTGTCAGCATATATTATGCTCTTTTGTTGACTTGTAAGTGAACTGTCAAAAAACCTATGAAAGGTAGCTTTGCATCACCTGAACTTCTACAAAGACTTTCTTAGTCTAGTGTTTTTCATTTTTCTTTAGAAGTAGAAGTAAATATTGTATCATATTTGTCAAAGTCTTCCTGAAATAATTTTGTACATGGATCAATAATAACACTTTAGAGATTTACATACTACCTTTCATCCAAGGAACTAAAAATATTTTACAAGTATTAATTAAGTTTTACAACATAACTTGGAAGGTCTCCATGGTAATATTAGGATTCACTAGAAGAAAAATGTGGCTTACAATATTAATGAGCTGTAAATAATCATGTCTCAGGTTAGGTTGATGTTCTGTTATTTACCACCTCACTCAGTTC
Organism: Dermochelys coriacea; assembly: GCF_009764565.3. NCBI lineage: Eukaryota > Metazoa > Chordata > Testudines > Dermochelyidae > Dermochelys > Dermochelys coriacea. Next base: position 87,487,005 of record NC_050074.1, on the reverse strand, counting down.
TGCTACAATACTAACCAATCGAAACATATGCAAATGAGTGCACCTTGATTATTTGAGTTTAGAAAATTATTCACTACTCAAGAGATGAATGATACTTCCTGCACCTCCATACTTCAATTTCATCTGCCCTTTAGAATAATTTAAAAGGGAAAAAATGATACACTTTTGAAGTTTATGGCTATAATGGGAAGATTGCCAGTGAAGACTTTCAGAATATATTTAACAACACATGCATTACTTTTCCATTTTATTATGAATACCAGCCTTGTATTGTTCAATGTATACTTCTCATGTCTATATGTTTTGATATTCACTTCAACAGCTGTCAATATATTATTTCAATTTGTGTAGATGATACAAAATTACCCAAGTTAGTTAATTCCAAAGCAGATTGTGAAGAGTTACAAAAATACTCACAAAGAAAAGGAGTACTTGTGGCACCTTAGAGACTAACAAATTTATTTGAGCATAAGCTTTCATGAGCTACAGCTCACTTCATTGGATGCATTCAGTGGAAAATACAGTGGGGAGATTTATATACATAAAGAACATGAAACAATGGGTGTTACCATACACACTGTAATGAGAGTGATCACTTAAGGTGAGCTATTATCAGCAGGAGAGCCGGGGGGGGAAGCCTTTTGTAGTGATAATCAAGGTGGGCAATTTCCAGCAGTTGACAAGAACGTCTGAGGAACAGTGGGGGATGGGGTGGGGAATAAACATGGGGAAATAGTTTTACTTTGTGTAATGACCCATCCACTCCCAGTCTTTATTCAAGCCTAAGTTAATTGTATCCAGTTTGCAAATTAATTCCAATTCAGCAGTCTCTCGTTGGAGTCTGTTTTTTGAAGTTTTTTGTTGAATAATTGCAACTTTTAGGTGTGTAATCGAGTGACCAAAGAGATTGAAGTGTTCTCTGACTGGTTTTTGAATGTTATAATTCTTGACGTCTGATTTTCGTCCACTTATTCTTTTACGTAGAGACTGTCCAGTTTGATCCCACCCCCGCACTGTTCCTCAGATGTTCTTGTCAATGTAGCTCACGAAAGCTTATGCTCAAATAAATTTGTTAGTCTCTAAGGTGCCACAAGTTCTCCTTTTCTTTTTGCAGATACAGACTAACACGGATGCTACTCTGAAACCTGTCAAAAATATCTCACTAAACTGAGTGAGCAGGTGACAAAATGGTAGGTGAAATTCAATTTTGGTAAGTGCAATGTAATGCACACTGGAAAATATAATACCAACTATACACACAAAATGATGGGGTCTAAATTAATTGTTACTTCTCCAGAAAGAGATCTTGGAATCATTGTGGATAGATCTCTGAAAACATCTGCTCAGTATGCAGCAACCATCAAAAAAACAAACAGAATGTTAGGAACCATTGGGAAAGGAATAGATAATAAGACAAAAAAAATCATAATGCCACTACATAAATCCAAGTTATGGCCATACCTTGAATACTGCATGCAATTCTGGTCACCCCATCTCAAAAAAGATACATTAGAAATGGAAAAGATACAGAGAAGGGCAATAAAATGACTGAGGGTATGGAATTGCTTCCATATGAGAGGAGATTTAAAAGACTAGGACTGTTTATCTTAGAAAAGAGACAAGTACGGGGAATATGAGAGGGCTATAAAATCATACATGAGGTGGAGAAAATGAATAGGAAAGTGCTATTTACACAAGCACTTGGTGTCACGCCATAAAACTAATAGGTAGCAGGTTTAAAACAAACAAATGAAGTATTTCTTCACACAAAGCACAGTCAACCTGTGGAACTTGTTGCCAGGGGACATTGTGAAGGCCAACTATATATTGTGAAGGCCAGTATAACTATGTTATACTGAATTACAAGAATTAGATAAGTTCATGGAAGATAAGTCCCTCAATGGCTATTAGCCAAAATGGTCAGCAACCCCATGCTCCATGTGTTCCTAAACCTCCAACTGCCAGATGGTGGGATTGGATCACCTGAAATTACCCTGGTCTCTTCATTCCCTCTGAAGCATCTGGCATGGGCCACTGTCAGAGACAGGATACTGGCCTGAATGGACAATTGGCCTGACCCAGTGTGGCCATTCTTATGTTTCTATGATATACAATATATGATTTTCTTGTCTGTGTCTCATTCCTGCACACTATCTGGAGCATGGAGGGTGATGGGGATTAGTGAAGGAAGAATTGGAAGATCCTCAGGACTCAGTTGGAGATGCAGAACACCTTCTTCTCAGCAGAAAAAGAAACATAACTAATACATTTTTCCTTCTGCTATTCTAAATGTGAAAATACACTGAAATGATAATTCATGCAGGTAAGGATTCTAGGTTCAAGCACTCCCTTTGTATACTGATGGCTTATTATGTATTTGACGAGGAAAATTGCACTGACCATATTTTAAGTAATAAGCTGCTAGTTCACCTAGCACTAGCATCCAAGGCAAGCAGCAACATCTAATGTCAGATGTGACCCAGTAAGTGCTGAATTTTGTAAGTTAATGGTATGCTTCAAATGTTACACAACTTTTTATTCCATTATTCAGCCAACAGCAGAGAGAAAAATCAAGATTGGCATAACGACATAGTCCGCAGTTTGAGAAGTTTGAGAAATTTCCAATAAAATTTAGTGAATCTCTATGAAAGGCATTGTAAGAAATCTGTTTGTGACTGTATATCCTTTTTAATGGTTTCCTAATAAGTGGTACAGACAATACAATACCAAAGATTATGGTAATATCTTATGTATATATATATTTTTCATCCAAAAGTGTACCTGTAAATTTAAGGCATCCCCAAACAGATCCAAACAAAGCTATAAATGTGTAGGACCAAAGCTGGGTGGAAAATGGAATTTCTGTTCTGTGGGAATTTCCCACATTTTGAAATTTGTTTGCAGCCCAAACTGGGATGAAAAGTCAATATTTTGAAATTTTTGTGGACCGGAAATTCTGAAATATTTTTGAAACATTAAATAAGACCTTGTCTAAATATTTTGGTTTGTTAATGTCAAAAGATTTTGTTTCTATAATTTTGCAACAATATGAAATATAGTATAATATATAATATGATGTACAATATAAAATTAAATATAAAGTATTATTAAAATTAATGTTTTATAACATTATAAAAGTCAAAATTATTCAAGAAAGTCAGAACACAAGATGCCATTTCAATTTAAATTGTTCTGAATTTTTTTCATTGACAATTTCAACACATTCCCATGAAACATTTCAATTTTGATGGAATATCATTTTCCAAAAGAAAACTGTTCTATCAAAAATGTTCTCTTTAAAATCTATGGAGTTTAATGAGTCATACCTGCTGTAGTAATTAACCTGCTGCTCTCCGCAGTGTTATACCACCTGCTAATATGGCAAGATAATAGGAGAATCCTGCTACTTTGATACAATCCCAAAGCAGTGCACAGACAGTATGTACAATACGATATGTAGTGATTTCTTCAGTGGTTAAAATTGCAGGCATTACTAATAATTAATATATATTACATTAGTACTCAGAGTCCCTAATCAGGATCACAGCCCCATTGTGCTGGAAGCTGTACAAACACAGATGAAGAGAAAGCCTATGCACCAGTTTGATTTAATTAGTATTGTTAATTGTTTTAATAGTTATAACATTGCATATAAAAAGGAAAATTCTAGAAAGAGCAAGGTGAATCACTATCTGAAAATTTTTTTATTACAAGAGTTCAGTTGTTTTCCTTTAAAGTGGTTTGATCTTCACATTCCTAGGACTGCTTTTAAAGGACATGAGTTAATTAAAAATATACCAGGCTTGTCTGACATTGCCTTGTGAGTTCAGTAAATGAAGTGCTATTATTCGTGGGCATTTGTTGTCCTATTAAATGAGCAAAAGCTCTTCTTTAATTGTAACTGGTCTGCAATCTAAAGACATGGATGCTGAAACACTTCCAGGACAGATGAAAAAGAGCAGTAAAAGTAAAAAATATGGCTTATTGTTGAACACAGAGAGAGTTTAAAACTATAAAAGGAATAAAGTAGGGGTTATAACTGCCATATTTTCTTTAACAAGTGTTTTCTTAATTTTTTCCTCAAGGTCACTGGAAAATAAATAGAAAGTTGAAAAGGATGGTGTAGTATTTATGAAAACCTATGAACAACAACAAAGGAAATTGGAATCCACAATAGATTTACTGGAATAGTTAGGGGTTGGAAACGCAAAGTTTGCACTATTTTTGACTGTTAATGATGATGGACTGTTCAAATGCGAGATATGCAACAGTACTGCTGGTAATTTTTAGTCAACTTGACTAGACAGAATCTATTCTTTATTTTGGAATACTAGCAAAACTTGTATAAACTAAATCATTGATCTAAACAAACAATTAGTCCTTCAAAATTAGGTGAAGAGTTGATTATGATGGTGCATTGTTTGATTTAACAGTGAGAGCTAATAGGTTTTTTTACCCACTTCTGGATCATATCATGCTTCTTGCTTCCCCTCTCCCACAGGATCAGCAGGAGGAGGAGTTGAGAAAGATGTACCAGAATGGAGACTAGCTGTTGGGGGCTTCATGTATATATTTTAAAATTTTCAAGGATTCCTGGGTCAGTCTTGGGGCACCACTAAAACATATGGAAAGACATAAGTCCTGAAGAAAATGTATAAATAAGTTATGTAGGCTTGTACAATCTTCTGTAGCAATGACAGATTTTCTTTCTAAAATTGTGTTTGGTTATTCTTAACAGCAGTGAAAACTAATACTGATTGGATTTTATTTCGTTTTAATTTCACTAGTTTCAATTTTTGCATTTTTCACTTTTACTTTAAAAACAAACAAAGATAATATTGGTATAAGAATGGCCATGCTGGTCAGACCAAAGGTCCATCTAGCCCAGTATCCTGTCTTCTGACAGTTGCCAATGCCAGGAGCCCCAGAGGGCATGAACAGAACAGGTAATCATCAAGTGATCCATCCCCTGTTGCCCATTCCCAGCTTCTGGCAAACAGAGGCTAGGGACAGCACACATTTATACACATTTACACTAACCATTACACATTTATATTAACTATCAAAGGGATTTAATTGAAATAATCTATGTAAGAACATACACCATGAGTTTTAAAACATCAGTCTGGGAGTTCAGTCCATTTTGTCTGGTCTCAAGTTCCTTGGAAGTATACCAGCTCTCTAAGACCATGCTTTCCTAGCCTTCTAGTTCAATTCCAGTTATCTTCAAATCCCTATACTGTGTTCCTAACAGACCTGATAGCAGGATCCTAAAAAGTCCAGTTTTTCTGCAGTGAACAGAGTGCAAAAGAAGGGACACCTACTCTGGGCTCTGCTCTCTCCCCTAGCAGTCTCACTCCAATCATCATGAACTTCTAACCCTTTGCTTGAGCAACTTTCAGCCAGCCTGCTGCTGATGCAAGTTAGCTCTTAGCCTCTCTGACAGCTACCTCTTCTGCCTAGGCTGCAGCCGCTTATCCCAACTCTTGCTGTTCAACCAACTAGCCCCAGCTGTGCAGGGAGCTGCTCTTCCCCATAATCCCTTAGAATATGTCAACACCACAGCTGTGGGCAAGCTTCCCAGCTCACACTCCCAGGCAGACATGCACTAGCATGCTAAAAATAGCAGCGTGGATGTTGCAGCTCGGGCTCTCACGCCCATCTCACCCTCTAAGTCTGAGGTTGAGCACAGCAACCCACCCATGCGGGACACACTGCAGGGTCCAAGTCTATGTTAACAATGTCCTCACTGAAATACTGTAAGGGTATGTCAAAGAATGGCATGTATTTGTATTTAGAATACATAGAGTGAAATCCTGGCCCTATTGAAGTAGGTGGGCATACAGCCATTGACTTCAACGGGGCCCAAAATTCACCCATAATCTTCCAAATGTTAAACCTGTTGAAAGTACTAGGCTGATTACTGTTTAACTATCAACCTAGAGATTATATTCAGGCCTGCTCAAGTGTGTGAGATTGTCTCAACCCCTAGTGGCTGACCAACAAAAGAGGTGATTAGCTTTATTACTACGGATATCTAGTGGACATTCTCCTTTTGTTAAAGTAGTAGAGGTCTGGAAGATTTCATTCACTTTGCCTCTTATACAGCCATGGAGCCTTAAAATCCTTGTAATTCCATTGGCCCTGCAGGTACTAACTGTGCTGAAGGGAGAAATTCATTGCATAGCATTGCATTCCCATTTAGAAAAGATAAACTAACTTTCTGTGGGACAAGTAGAGTTTTAAGGCTCCAAGGGTGCAGAGTTTTCACTTTTGACCATGCCCACAACCTTGGTTTGTTATGTTATCTAAAGAATTATATCCTATCTTGATTTCAGTTTCCAAATGTGAACTATGTAAGATGCCAAAATCCTGAATTGAGATTCTCAAATCAAGATACATCAAAGTCCATTTTTACATGCCTATCCTTTGTGCCAATTTAATTGTCCAATTATGGGATGTTACTTGTTGAAACGTGGCCCCCTTTTAGCTTTTGAGATCACCATCACACAATACAACAGTCTTTTGAAATGCTACATTATCTAACTCAATCATACAAAAAAAACACACCCTTGGGCAGAGACCAGATCTACATGAGTTTTCACTTTGTAAGCAAGACAATCTGTAAAGTTAGGAATACATGATAGAGAACTGGAATGGAAACTCTAGCAAACTTAATTACATGGTGTCACAAGTGTGCAGCTATACATTTGGAATTGCCTAGATAGACTGTATCTTGCAAAATAAATAAATTTCTCAGTTTTGTGAAGAGGCAGTACATGGAAATGTACTGAAAAAGCAAACAGTCCACCCCATCCTGACCCCTCAAAAACACCCCACACATTTAAAGTCTGCGGTCCTGACTGCTCCTGGGAATTCATTCAGGCAAATTTTTAAAATCACACCCACTGTCCTATCCCATGTACTGTCAGAACAGTGATTTAATTAATAATCTGAGTCATCTGGCATTTATAGTAGTCCCAGGATAATTAATGATTCAAGGTAAAACAAAGTTCACACACACTCCTATCAAATAGATTTTGGAAAGATTGACTTCAGAGGGATTATTGCTATTGTAATTAGCTTCACCTTTGCTGCCAGTCCATGTTGTTGTTGGGTTTTGTTTGTTTTTTGTTTTGTTTTTTTCTTCAGTGCAGAATACTATTAAAACTTTGGTTTAGAAGATCAAGAACATATTTAAAATAGCAGCTGTAACATTGTTGGACTAGCAGTGTAATAAACGCCATCATTCTTTGAACATATACAACTATACATCTTACAGTTAATGAAGAAGAATCGTAGAATCATAGAAGAATCATAGAAGATTTAGGGTTGGAAGAGATCTCAGGAGGTCACCTAGTCCAATCCCCTGCCCAAAGCAGGACCAACACCAACTAAATCATTCCAGCCAGGGCTTTATCAAGCCGGGCCTTAAAAACCTCTAAGGATGGAGATTCCACCACCTCTCTACGTAACCCATTCCAGTGCTTCACCACCCTCCTAGTGAAATAGTGTTTCCTAATATCCAACCTAGACCTCCCCCACTGCAACTTGAGACCATTGCTTCTTGTTCTGCCATCTGCCACCACTAAAAACAGCCAAGCTCCATCCTCTTTGGAATCCCCCTTCAGGTAGTTGAAAGCAGCTATGAAATCCACCCTCAGTTCCCTCAGCCTCTCCTCATAAGTCATGTGCCCCAGCCCCCTGATCATTTTTGTTGCTCTCTGCTGGACTCTGTCCAATTTGTCCACATCCTTTCTGTAGTGGGGGGCCCAAAACTGGACACAATACTCCAGATGTGATGTCACCAGTGCCGAATAGAGGGGAATAATCACTTCCCTAGATCTGCTGACGAGGCTCCTACTAATGCAGCCCAGTATGCTGTTAGCCTTCTTGGTAACAAGGGCACACTGCTGACTCATATCCAGCTTCTCATCCACTGTAATCCCCAGGTCCTTTTCTGCAGAACTGATACTTAGCAAGTCGGTCCTCAGTGTGTAGCGGTGCATGGGATTCTTCTGTCCTAAGTGCAGGACTCTGCACTTGTCCTTGTTGAACCTTATCAGATTTCTTTTGGCCCAACCCTCCAATTTGTCTAGGTCACTCTGGACCCTATCCCTACCCTCTAGCATATCTACCTCTCCCCGCAGCTTAGTGTCATCTGCAAACTTGCTGCGGGTGCAATCTATCCCATCGTCCAGATCATTAATAAAGATGTTGAACAAAACAGGCCCAGGACTGACCCCTGGGGCACTCTGCTTGATACTGGCTGCCAACTAGACATAGCATCATTGATCATTACCCACTGAGCCCAACAATATAGCCAGGTTTCTATCCACCTTATAATCCATTCATCCAATCCATACTTTTTTAACTTGCTGGTAAGAATAGTGTGGGAGACTGTACCAAAAGCTTTGCTAAAATAAAGATAATCACGTCCACCGCTTTCCCCATATCCATAGAGCCAGTTATCTCACCATAGAAGGCAATCAGGATGGTCAGGCATGACTTGCCCTTGGTGAATCCATGTTGACTGTTCCTGATCACCTTCCTCTCTTCCCCAAATGCTTCAAAATGGTTTCCCTGAGGACCTGCTTCATGATTTTTCCAGGGACTGAGGTGAGGCTGACTGGTCTGTAGTTCCCCGGGTTCTCCTTCTGCCCTTTTTTAAAGATGAGCACTATATTTGCCTTTTTCCAATCGTGCAACTCCATCATCAAGAAATGAGGGAAGGATTGAAAAGTTTGAAGCAAGAATCCATAAAAGTTTGAAATTGAGCCTAAGAAAATTGCAGTGAATTCCTGAATATAAGGCTTAATGAGTAGGAGTCCATGTTTTCCAGGAGGAGCAGCATTAAAGAGGTACTAAGAGGTTGGTAATTGGTGTTCATTTCAAACATGGATCTCTGCTGCAAAATCTCACAGCCCACAAATCAGATGGTCAGGCACAAAACACGGCATGCCAAATGTAACTTTGCAATAAAACAGAGAAGATTATGAAGTATCGCTTCTGTGGATGCAATGTATTACCTGAAAGGAAAGCTGCTAGACATAAAAAGTATTCTTACCAAAACAGGAGATGGTAAAAGTACTGTATGGGCATACGATACTGTTTACATTTGCATGCTTAGCGTACTGCTTCTAAAAATTAGTGGTCAGATTTTCAAAAGTGCTGAACACACGCAATTCACATTGAATCCACTTGTTTCTGCAGTTGATTAATTTAGCCCATTTAATATTTATATTCTTTATTCCATTTCAAAAGCCCAGAAGCGGGCTAGACACCTTACAGAAAAAATAAAAAGATCCTGATCCTGTAAACAGTATGCACAAACTTAACTTTAAGGACTTTGGTAATCCAGGACTACTCATACAATTAAAATTAAGCCTAAGTATAAATGTTTGAAGGGTCCGAGCTTAAATTTTCATGACAAGTATGGAACAAAAACTGACAAAAGGGGAAGGCACAAATAAGATCATGGAGCTTCTCAGTAAGGCATGCACACATCTTCACTATTTTGTTTTAAAAAATAAACATTTCCTTCCCCTTCACTTCTAATAGGAGAGAGACCAGAGATTAATTTTGAAGACAGATTTGAAGGAGGTGACTTGTTCAACATCTTGGAGGAGAGTATTCCAAGCTCTGAGGAAGGCACAAACAATTTTCTAAGAGGAGTTGACAAAAGGCGTGTTGAGGACCATGAATTCCAGAACAAAAAGTTTAAACTTGATATACTAAGCAGTGACGAATCAGTAAACTGACATGGTTAAAGCAATGGGCAAGAAATATTGTTTGGGCATCAGCCCATCCAATGGGCTGAATGTGGGGAAGGTTAGCGTGAAAAAGACAAGAGAGGGGGACAATGCAGTAGTAGTTGAGAAAGAAGATGATGAGGGCATATACTAGTCATTTGCCTGTTGGAACAGGAAAAAAAAAGGAATAGTTTTTTGCAATGTAGTAAAAGAAGAAGATACAGGACTTGGCCGTAGCCTAGATGTTTTGTAGAAAAGGAAGTGGTGGACTCCCAAATTACAGGCCTGTATGACTGTGCTGATGATAGTGATTCTAGGTATGAAGGAGAAAAGAAAATGTATAATGGATTTTCATGATGTCCCCTAATTTCATTAATGTTGAACAACTGATTCAAGTCTATGTGTGATTTTAAAGAATTTATAGAATTTTTACAAATTCAATAAGCTACTTGAACTAAATACATTTTTTTCTTTAAAATTATGAGAAACTCTTTAAGCCAACCAAATATCAACTCCCATTGTGTAAATATTTTATTTCATAAGTCTTTTATAAGAATTTGGAATGAAATATGAAGTCTGTTCAGATGGATTCATTAGGTTATGATCAGACACAATAAGAGATTCTGCCCATTTAAATATTAAATCTCATCTTTTAACTTTCTCCCCCCCCCCTTAATTTTGTTTTTTTAAGAACACTTACATTTGTCATGCATAAAATCAATTGTTAGGGTATAAGTATCTTCTTATAATACTTTCCTCAACTTACTTTGTACTTTTTCAGAATGTAGCTTATGTCACGAGTTTCATGAAATACCATAAATAATATCTACTAATGCTGGACAATGTATTCATTAACTATATGACACGATCACCCTCTTAAATAAAATCATTGTAAGTCAGGAGCATAAAAACATGCAATAAAATTGACTTGCTCTAAAGACAAAAGAAACCCCCTACTTTTTAACAGTCATGAAAATCCAGCATTAGTGTAGTTGAACCACTTATAGCATCATTCAAAGCCCATGATGTCAATGGAAGTCTTTCAATTGATTTCCATGGGCTAGAAATGAGGTGCTTAATTCTAGGTTTAGTCTTTCACATTGGTTCTTCACCTCTACATTTCTAGACCATATATAAAAGATCTGCTTAATATGCACATAGAATAAATAAACTGCTTCTTTTTAAACACTTACGTACAAACTGCTTCCTTTGATTTCAGGGTCAGAGCAACAATGAATTTTGGCCCTAAGAACCAGCCCAAATCACAGCTTGCCACAATTTAAGGTTTGGATTTGTTCAGAAAGCTGTATTTTAAAAGAACCCTACCTTTGGATAGGCTAAAATGAGACTAGAGGTTCATCATTAATTTCTTTTTTCCCTTTTCCTCCATAAAATGAAGAGCGCCTTTGTGTAAATACATGACAGTCACACCGCATACATACACATTATTATACACTCACATACACACACTATTACATTTGGAGGCTTGTAGCAATATCTGCAGTTCATGTTGGTATACATGATTTATAAGCAATTAAGAAGGTATAAAATTTTCTTTATCATTCCCATTTTTAGATCTGAAATTTTCCAGGTTTTGTTTCTGCCTAAAAATGAAAATGTGAACACAAACAGTTCTGCCAATTTGAAAATGAACATCCTCTCCCCGCCCCATGCCCTGCCAATCTAAAAAACAAATCAACTTTTTTTTCCATTAGCAGCTTTAGCCCTTTAGTGGTGTGTGGTAGAAAGCTGACATTGGACTCCTTAGGTAGGAGAAGGGACTCGAGTATCTCAGTTTTGATTTTCTCAAGCCATAACAGATAAAGAAAAATTATATTTTATGTATGTGTGGTAAATCTCTGATAATGATAGCACTTCTTAAAATAACTATTTCCCAATATTCCAAAGGAAAGCTAAAGTCTGTAGTGCATATATGTAATTTTGGATCATACCAAATAACGTGGAGATCTCTGCTTCATGTGAGGCTCAGCAGGAGCTCTGGCCTCATACAACCTGATCTTTTAGGTTGTATTTAAGCACAAGAAGTCACTGTGGATTAATTGTATAAAGATGATTAGCATTGCGTCTTTTCAGGGAGAATTTCATTAGGTGAAGGATAATTGGAATATAAAATCAAACTACTGAAAACAGCAATGGGAGCTAGTAAAATAAATTGGCTCATAACATATTTTTAAAAAGAACACACTACAGGAATTTTCCACTAACTAGCTTTCTGAGGTTCAAATAATGAGTTGGTGGTATCATTTTTGATTTCCTGGATTTTTAAGAATGGATATGATAGCTCAGATGGTCTTCTTCTGGCTCTTAATGTTCCATCTGTTTGTGTCATATATTGATAAAAAGAGCCATTAACTTCAAATGGAATTTGTTCATCACAAGAGAGTCATCTAAAAACTGTGCTGAAATAGAAGAATCAACTATTTGTATGTAACTTTGTGTCTCCAAAATATCATCTTACTGGTAATTTAGTATGTTAAATAAATATCCCCCGTACTGCAGGTCAGTATTCACAACCCAATGAAAACACCATGAGAATGTGTCATCTATAGTATTTTGTATATTTTCATACCATCACGACTACAGTGTCTGACCTACAGTTCTTGTATTGCTAGTGGTAAATTGGAATGTACTGCAACATTATTCCAGCATTCCTGAGGCCTCATCATAAGCTTTCGTTTAAAAGAGTATAAAAATTAGACTTTGATGTTCTGAAGAAAACCTGTGAAATAATGTAGCACTGCCTTTATCAGTCTCTAGAGAGATAGAAACCATGAGACAGATTTACTTCTGGTATAAGCAAGGGTGCAGTCCTCCCATGCCAGTAAACCCACCTGGAATGGAAGGCAGAGCAGCACAAACTGCCTGCATCCCCTGCTCTAGTAGTAATGGGGCAAGGAGTTGGCTAGTAGGAATGTATTAGTGGGCAGGTCCAACCCAGGAGGACATGACTCAGCCAGCAAAGTGATGTAATGACTTAGTGTCTCTCAAGTAAGTCTCCAGCAATAGGATTCTAGGAAGCTGTGGCCAGATAATAAAACTGCCCTAGGTCAATCTGTGGGTTGGGTGGCAGTTCTCTCACACCACCATCTCCTACTGTCCTTACTGTCTCCCATTTTACTGAAGCTATATTCCACAGGACAGAGTGGGCACTGGACATAGATAAAGGGAACAAAAGCAGCCCATGTAGGTCTTGCTTAAACTACAGACCTATATCAGTATAATTATGTCACTTACGGGTGTGAAAAATCCACATCCCCGAGCGACGTAGTTATACCAACCTAATCCCATGTATAGGGAGTGCTATGTCTATGGGAGAGCTTCTCCAACCAACATAACTACCACCCCTCGGGGAGGCAGATTAACTATGCTGACAGGAAAACTGTCTCCTGTCAGCTTAGAGCATCTATATTAAAGCGCTACAGTGGTGCAGCTGCACCAATGTAGCATTTTGTGTGAGGCTAGCCCTTAGAGAGAGGGAAAAGGTGAATCGAGGAGACTTTCCAATAGAAAAAGGAAGGGAAAGCTGAACCTCAGGTAATCCGGAAAAGGAAAAGAGAGGAGCCACCAGTGGAAAAGGACATGGTAATGGTGTACAAGAAAAATCCCCCCCCCCCCACACCTCACTTCAGTCCCCTTACTAGTTTTAATGGATGTACAAATTAGGAAACTTCCCAAGAGGGAAATACCAAAAGAACGGTCAATAAAATCAACAGCAAATTCGGTATGCAGTTATGACTGATCCAATTGACTAAAAAAAGAAATTGGACTCCATCTTATAGAAAGCAATTAATTAACTTGTACTGCAGGTAGATCACTGTTTGCAAATTTGGATATTGACATTGGCTATTTTGTTTATGCAAGTATCTCTAGTGACACATTGGGATTTCTAATAGTGTGCTATGCAGTCCCAGTCCACTTTCTCTTTGAAAATATGCTTACCTCCAATGTCTGCTTTGATCTCTTAATCATCTTAAAAGAAGCCAGGATAGTCAGAAACATGCCACTCATACATATTTTGAAAATGTAGACATTTTATTGATTTTAATTGTAGCATCAAAGATATGAAGGTATAGAAGTTTTCCTGGGGAGTAATGCAGAGCAAAGTGCCATTCAGAGGCTTGGTGGTTCACTGAAATTCAATAAGTAATAAAATCTGGCTGCTTACAAAACTCCTATCTGAACTATTTGAACCTAGGGAGTCTAAAAAACTGTGATGCAAATCTCACAAGTACAGGATTAGTTGAGAGACTTCCCTGACTCTCGATGGGTCAGTTGCTGTACAAGAATAGCCTGTCTCATGGAGTCAATGCTACTGATCTCCAGAGGATGTGATACCATAAATAATAGTGGGGGCAAAGAGTCAAGGGGATATCTTTACGATTTCAAACTTTCAACGAATCAGTTTAGATTTGAGTTTTATTGACAAGGTTATGCCAGCAATTTTTGTGAGCTAAATCCAGTTTGATTTACTGATGCAAGTAGTTCCACTGAAATCAAGCAGAATTTGGCCCATCATTTGTATCCATCTGTCTGTCTGTAATGGTAATTTATTTTATTCAAACCATTTGTTTAATTCTAATTTAAAATAAGAGCCAACATTTTATTGCTATACAGCAGACTTATGAAATATATGAATAGTCTAATACAAATAATGGTCAGAACCAGCGTTAGACTAATAGCACCTAAGGCTAATAATATTAATGCTTCATCTTCATGGCCATGGCTGAGCTACATCATAGAGAAGCCATTTTAATTTGCCTACTGCTTTAAAATAGTGCCTACAATAAATCTATTGATTTGCTAAGCAAACTAATAAAAAGTATAATCTGATTGTAGTTTTAAGACTTTAGTCTTGTTGTGGAGGTGAAGAGGGGAATTCACATGAGCAGTGATTTCTTCCACTTTATTTTTACCGCTATCCAAGTCAAGACCTGTTTTAAAATATGTTGCTTTTTGCTTGAGAGATGTACTGCCAATATTTTAACAAGGGGCTCGCACAACAGCTTGCTTTTAGGTTGTGATAAACATCATATTCCAGAGTCAAGTGTGCTCAAAGACAGGAAGGGTGAGGAATAGGAAATGTGTTATTTTATTTCCACCATTTAAACAAGAACACTTTTCTATAACCCAAGAAAGTGGCATTACTCACTGGGCAAACAAGCCTCTATTATGTGCATTTGCTGGAAAGATTTACATTTTATTCCTGAACCGCATACTGCCAGATCCTTAGATAGAGTGAATTAACATAATTCCAACAATTTCGATGCCACCTGAGGATCTGACTTACCATTGAATATATCTAGAATTGGTTCAAGCAAATCTGGGCCTTCTGCCAAACCATTTAATTGGCTGAAAGACCTAAGGTTTAGTGTGTGATCTTGTCATGGGTGAGGCCTGATATTCATTTCCATTAGAGGGATAAAACTAATGAATTTGTCCAGAATTGGTGTGTTGTCAGAGACTTAGGATATACTGGAGGAGGAGGAATTGCATCAGAGAGGGATGCAATAAAAAGGGAGACCAACCAGCTGCCCAGGATCTCAGAAATATTTGTGTAAGCTATAGGAATAAGTCACCTCTGCCAGAGATGAGTTAGCAGTCTGTGGGGACTGAGGAGTGTGTCAACATTATCAGACACAAGGAAGTTATCCCAAAACTACCTCAAATTGGGGTAGAGGAATTTTATCTAAGGATGCATGGAAGTCCATTCCAGCACATTACTGCATTGCTACAGGACCATGGTTAGAATCACTCCATGTCTCACAAACTGAATATTTTTAGGACTTGATTCTTCTGTAACTGTTGCTCTTTTCAGCATGTTTATTATAAGTTTGGCATGATACAAAGCTCCTCACTCTCTGGGTCACTTCTCTTATTGTGACTCTTTTGTTTACACCCGTAATGCTGTGAAGTTTTAGGTCTCTAATGTGTCTAACAAATAGAAAAGCTGTGAAATAAAGAATTATTGGACATTTAAGTGAGAAATTTCAGAATGTGATTTCCTACCTTTGTCAGAACTGTGCTCTCTCAGAAGCCTCTTCCACAAAAACATATTCAGTCAAGATAACATCATTCTTGATCAATAATTATATCACAACAGCTATAAGCGGTGAGCAGAAAAATTCCATTGATGCTCTTTAGAAAAACATAAAGAGGGTCAGGAGTATTTTTCCCGGACAAAGAAAGCACTTTTGCTGAACTGACATTAAAAGAAAAGTTTGTTTTATGGATTTCAGGCAAGAGATGACTGCTGCACTCAAGAATGCAGTTTTGTATTTGTAGATTTTCTGATGAGAAAGCTGAGACGTAAACTTACGTAACATTTGGACAGTAAAGATATCTATATTTCTGTCAAAGGCTTTGACCATTTTGGTCCACACCAGTCCTGTTTGCTCAGTACTCAGATGAACCAGAGTCCTCTGTGCTAATGGTTCTGGTATTGTCCTTTAATAACGCTCAAGTGTTTGCTGAGTGGTGGCAAATCTTGAGTCACTTTCTTTCCTTTCCTGCTCGTTTTCCCAGACTCCTGTAGAATTAAACTAATATAATCATGCAGTTAACATTGCACTAACCAGGCCAACCTACAGTATTCAATTACAGAGAAGCTCCAAATCCATCAGATCTGTATTTCAGTACATCACTAATGATGGACCTATGGTTGCAAAATTCAGATCCAGTTTTTCCTTTTAAAAGCTGCAAAGTTCAAATACACAAAGAGAAGAGATTCCCCCTCACCCCCTCACTGTTAGAGACATGAGGCCAGTTGAATCTGTGTTCAGGTTCAGAATCAGTAGCGTCACTATTCCTACATTTTAGGGCTGCTTGGCTCCAGCATAAAGACTCATCTCAACAGAGGACTAAATGACTTGGTGATTGAAAGAGCAAAACACATTCCTGACTTATAATATGGCCCTTCATACAATGACTCTTCATATGATGGCTGTAAGCTTTCTATGGGCCATTTTATATGAGCATCTCCACTTTTTTTTTTGCCTTTTAATGTATAACTATTTGTCACAAGGTAAACTCACTTCTAGGGTGCCTCCTTCTGGCTGCTCTGGGAATTAGCTCCTTTCAGGTCTGATGCCATCCTCTGTCACACATTCACGCACCCTGACACCTCTCTCTCTCTGCCACTCAGGCTGCTCTCTCTTTATGCCAGGGCCCTCCAGCCAGGTCACTGTATGTTTTTGCCTTCTAGGGGTTTATCAAGATCTCTCCATCCAAAATGGAAATCATCTCCCTGAGTGCCCAGACTGTGCCACTGCATCAGTGACTGGTAGGGGAACCCAGGCTCACCCACTAATTTGTGTTCCAGCTCAGAAACCCTCTAATCAGCAGCCAAGGTGTGCAAGATCCCATCTGGCTGCTGTTTCCCTGAGCCTTTTCCTACTCCACTTCTCTGAGGCTTTCACTTCACCACCCTTCTGAATAAAATCCTTCCTTTGAGGCCTGGATCTCCTGGGGTTTTCACTCTCCCCTTGGGTTTCCTTCCTTCCCTCTCTAACATCCAGAGAGGAGCTTCAGGCTCTCTCACTGCAGCCCTCTTCTGCTGCCAGCTATCTGGCTTTATACTAGCTCCACATGTTCCTTTCCCTGCTGCGATCCATCATCATCCAGAGGTTCCTTAGGGCACCTAATTCCCCTCAGCTGTGGCCTATCCAGTTAATTGCCCCTTCTCTGCCACATTAACCCTTTCTCGACTAGTGTGGGGTGAATGCTCATCAGACTCCCTATTAATTTTCCTTTCATATTCTCTTAAGTGCATCACATATTCACTTAAATACCTTATAAATACTAATAAAATAGCTATATACAGCTGTACATTTTTGAAAAGCTTTGTTAGGTTTAAATCACGTGATTTAATTGAAGTTAATGGAAATTCCACAGCTAAAATCCCACAGAACTGTTAGGGCTGGTCTACCTGACAAAGGTAGGTCAACTTAACTACAACACTCAGGACTATGAAAAATTTCATGCCCTGTGCAGTGTAATAAAACTGACATAAGCCCTGGTGTAGACACCAGTAGGCAACAGAAAAATTCTTCCTTCAACATAGTTACAGAGTGGTAGATTTACTATAATGAAGGAAGAATCCCTCCCATCAGTGCAGTAAGTGTCTGCTGTAGTGTTTCTAGTACAGACATACCCGTAGACTATGTTCCCATAAATAAATAAACAGTACACTCTCTTAGGTGAATGTAATGCAAGACACAGAACTGCTTCCATGTATCTCAGATTTTCAGTAAAAGTAGGCTGGCATTGCATCTAGTCATGCAGATGCTTCAAAGGTAATTCACATTTGTTTACTCATGTGATCCATTTTGTCGTTTTCCTGCCATTACACATTCCTCCACCATGTACGTGGTTTTTGTGTGCTCTTAAACTGCTGCTTCTTACAGTAACATAAAATAAAACTTAGTTCACTTTTTTAAAAAATATATACAGAAATAAAGATATACTATTAGATCAGAAAGCAGCATAGTGTATCTTTCAGGCAGCATTAAGAATAAAGTCAATTTTTTCCTAAGTACAATTGACCACTTCCTTAAATTGCTTCAAGATCTGCTAGTGCTTATAGTAGGATCCAATATCTTGATTATACTGGGAAGGTTTTTATTATTATTTTATAAAGGGTTGTTGGGATTTCCAAAAAGCTCCCCCCATTTTTGGCCATTGTATCATTTAGAATTTATTCATTTATAAAGTCACAACCATTTCTTCTGTTTCCAATGTTTAAAACAGCCACTTGGAAAACAATACTGGCATTGCAAATAGAGGAAGAGACTGGAACCGCTGAGCCCAAGATTCTAATTCAGAGAAGGGTCTAGGAAAAAGAAGAGAAGCTGTGTCAGAGATTAAAAAAAGTGAGACTTGCTCAGGGAATAAATGAAGGAGCTTCAGTTAATATTTATCTCTCAGGTCAATATATGTTGCAGTTTGCCACAGTAAAGTCAGTATCTGCTTAATAATTTAAGTATCAATGCTCATTGGGGCCATATCCCTTCCCCTGCTTTAAGGATTTAATGCAGAACTATTTCAGTGCCTAGGCTTTCAAACTTGATTATCACTGATGGAATTTACAACAGACTTCACATCACATATTAGCTTATGATGTTTTCTATTTCCCCATTGACCACTGTCGGTCTGTCTGTCTAGGTATTTATACCTTATTCATTTCCATAGTATCTGACTGTCAGCTGAGCAAAAAGTTCAACTCTCAGTTGGGTTTCCAAATGAGATCAGAACACAAGCTTTCCTACCAATGGTGACAGGTTTCAGAGTGGTAGCTGTGTTAGTCTGTATCAGCAAAAAGAATGAGGAATACTTGTGGCACCTTAGAGACTAACAAATTTATTTGAGCATAAGCTTTCATGGGCTAAAACCCACTTCATCGGATGCATGCAGTGGAAAATACAGTAGGAAGATTTATATATAAGAGAGAGAGAGAGAGAACATGAAAAAATGGGTGTTGCCATACCCACTATAATGAGAGAGATCAGTTAAGGTGAGCTATTAGCAGCAGGAGAAAAAAAATGCTTTGTAGTGATAATCAGGATGGCCCATTTCCAACGGTTGACAAGAAGGTGTGAGTAACAGTAGGGGGAAAAATAAGCATGGGGAAATAGTTTTACTTTGTGTAGTGACCCATCCCCTTTATTCAAACCTAATTTGACGGTGTCTAGTTTGCAAATTAATTCCAATTCAGCAGTTTCTCGTTGGAGTCTGTGGTGGAAAATTAACCATGCGTTGTGTTTGGAACAGAACAGGCCTGAGGCCCTTTATTGATTACAAGCAGAGAAGGGGAAGAGCTCGAAGTAGCTTCCGGCCCGATGCAAAGCACACACAGCTTTTAAAGCTTAAAACTACAGACAAATTACACATACTTCAGTATTAATTACCTTATTTGGAATAAATTGTGAAATTAACACTGGTCAAAAGCAAAAACAAGCATCTCCCCCACTAGGCCCCTCTTGTTATTCACTGTCCATTCTTTTGTGGTCAGCGACCTTTCTAACACAACTGTTGCGGCTATATATTTCATAAGCTTGACTACTGCAAATTTGTTCTGCCCCCAAACCACAATTGGTCAAGCACACATGCACCAACTGCGTTTTCCCTTATTTGGCATATAATGTAAGCTTTTAACAGTTGCTCTGCCTTATTTGGAATACAGTAAAACAAGCTTTTTCTGTTATTGTCAGGTTTGTTCTTTTGAGGTTTATGGTCTTTCCTAATTTCTAGCTGCTGTGGTTACATTTCTTAAGCCGTGCTGTTGTTTTTGCCAAAAAATGGAATTTTCCTCACCCTCTTCTTATGCTCTGTATACACAGTTAGCTTAACCAAAGTTTTAGGCCTATAAGTTTAGGCCTGCTAGATTTTTGCTCCACATTCCCCCCTTTGGTACCTTTCTTTGGCATCACTAATCGGGCCTAAACTTCCACAGCCATGATCTCGTTAATTTCCTCCTTTTCGTTCTCCTATTCTTCTGCCCAAACTGTGTCATACATCTCATTTACAATCATTAGTGCCACCTGCTTTCTTGAATCGAAGTTGGCAGGTTTAGGGCTGGACAGGCAATGGTAAATACATCTTTTATAGTAACAATAACACAATCCTAATCAGCTGTAAAAGCAACAACATTCCCTTGGCGATAATATGATGTGGTTGGGATTGTTGAATAGCTTTAGTTACAAAACACAATACATCAGTTTTGGTACACAAAGTAGACATTCTATAGGCAGTATAAAAGGCATTTTTTTTGGCTTGATATATATCTTGGAGCATGTGAATTTGTCCCTGTAATTTGGAAATTTTATGAACCTTTAATAGGAGTGAAAACAAACTTTGGAATTGGTTAGGTACTAAAATAGTCCAGTTAAAGGGTATCTGGAACCCAAGGGCTAATTGTAGAGTTTTATCTTCAGGCCAATAAACGATATGATTGTCTGCATCTGTGGTGAGATTAAAATGTACATCATTCAGGGTAGTGGTCTCAACATGCACCCAGCTATTCTTAGCTTGGAAAAGTAGATATCTTGTCAGGGTAGTCCCGTGTCCCATATCCTCCCAACAAATGTTGTCATGAAGAGTGACAACTTTTCCTGGTTTTAGTTTATGTACACACTGAAGTTGAGGGGGTTCTAACGGCCAGAGTGTCCATTGGCTTTTAATTCTTACTGAAATATCGGGCGTTACTCCAGGAGCACTGACTACGAATTGGTTGGGCATACCAGGTAGTTTACGTTTCCAAATGTCTTGGTGAATTATTCAATTCCACATGCATCCTCCCCACGGACCCAGCAGGATTCAGTAGGTGGGAGCCCATACCCCTTCGACCGGCCCGTATGCTTGGAAGGAACACTGTGAACGTCTGCATTTTCATTTAGAAAATCTTTAAGCCTGTCTTCACGGCCACAGATTAGATGGAACTCCTGAAGTATTTGTAAGGGCAGTATGCCACGCCTGATGTTCAAGATCCTTCTGAATGGCCGTGAGCTGGTCATTCAGAAAATCCTGAACCTCCGAACAAGCCAGATCCCATGCAATGCTTTTCCAGCGTTGGTGATACCCAGTATCATCTCTATTAATAGCTTTGGAGTCATTGAACTAAGGGCAGAGATAAAGTATAATTCACAAACACCAGCCTGAACCTGGGTTAGCTGTGCTCCAGCAATAAGGTCCATGGCTTTTTTAACTGTCCCAATTTTTTTTTTATGTTGCTGACCTTTATCTAAAATATAGATATGCCAGATTGCAGCTACGCTATTTGCACCATCCCATAGGTGTCCAGCCAAGTCTCTCTTCTTTCTAGGGGAAATCCAGGCCCTTTGCTGTGCTAACCTGATGGCAGCCCCTTTAGAGCAGTTTGGATATGTAGAGGTAATTTAAAAACTGGATAAGGGCAATGTGATTTCAATGGTCCCTAACGTGGCATTAATTGCAGTCGGTGTCCCAACACACTACACATCTCTCCCTTGTGAAGTATTATACCACATCTGTTGGCTAAACACCTTCACAAAAAGGCTGAGAGGCATTAGCATCAATGGCATAAGAAAGGGTATATTACAATATGGTACAGGTTAAATTATCAGTTACTGGGATAATTTCAGTACAGGCAAAATTTCCGGTGGCAGAACAAACTTTTTGGGTATACGTTTGATTATTTACTAGTGAGGCTACTGATTGGTCAAGATCTAGAAAAATATTACCTTCCCATTCTCACCCTAAGTTTGTTAAGTAGGAAAAGCTGAGGAATATTAAAAGTTTTATCTTCAGGTAGTTTTGGCTAGCTTTTGCAAGCTATTTTTTTAACATTTTGTAGTCTTAATTCACTTAGGTGTCTGACAATGAGGTAGCAAGGGAGAGATTACTAGCACAATCACCTTGCTTGGTTGCAGGCTTTATTATGTCCTCAGATGGAGAGGTTGTGCCTTTAAAGGCACGGTGGGTCTGTCAGCGGACAAAGGAGAGGTTACTGGCTTTTTATCTTAAAAAGAAAAGGAGTACTTGTGGCACCTTAGAGACTAACAAATTTATTTGAGCATAAGCTTTCGTGAGCTACAGCTCACTTCATCGGATACAGTCAGTGGAAAATACAGTGGGGAGATTTATATACCCATTGTTTCATGTTCTCTGTGTATGTATATAAATCTCCCCACTGTATTTTCCACTGAATGCATCTGATGAAGTGAGCTGTAGCTCACGAAAGCTTATGCTCAAATAAATTTGTTAGTCTCTAAGTCTGCCACAAGTACTCCTTTTCTTTTTGTGAATACAGACTAACACGGCTGCTACTCTGAAACCTGGCTTTTTACCTTGTCCTTCACTCCTCCTGTCCAGAAGGAGCAACAACTCCAGAAGGAAAGATAGACTGATCATCAGTGGGAGAGCCATTACAGTGAGAAACATGGGCAGGTAGTCAATTCTTGGCACTTCACAGTGGTGTTGATAATTAACAGGACTTGATAAGGGTCTTTCAGCATGGAGCCAGGGTGGTTTCTTGCTGATGGACCTTTATGTAGATCCAGTCTCCTGGTTTCAGTGAGTGGCAGGGCTGCTGTATATAAAAAGACCTGGCACATTTTGTTAGTGCTTGACAATAATTAAGCATTGTGTCAACCATTAAATGACTGTCCATCTGAGCCAGGGCCAGTGGGGGCGCAGCCAGTAGTCGCATTGGGTGCCCTGTTAGAATTTCATGAGGGCTGAGTCCAGTCTTTTGATTGGGTATTAATTAATGCTAATGGGAGGGCATTTGGCCACTTTACATTTGTTTTAACACAGATCTTGGCCAGTTTATTTTTAAAAATTTCATTTTGACGTTTTACTGTTCCGGCAGACTGCCAGTGGTGAGGGCAGTGGAGATTGTGTTGGATCTGTAAAGCTGCAAATAACTTGTTATAATTTGTCCAATAACATTAGGTCCACTATTACTGATGCTACTCACAGGTACACCAAATTGTGGTACAAAATCCTTAAACAAAGTTTTACAACAGTTTTGGCATCTGCCTTTTTACAGGGAAAGGTCTCAACCCAGTTGGAAAATACATCAGCTAAAACCAACACACTTATAATTACAACATTTAGACATTTAAATAAAATTAATTTGAATATTTACAAAAGGTCCCCAGGAAGGGGGATGTGCTGCCAACTGACCCTTGACAGCTTTACCAACACTATGTTGCTGGCAGATTACACATTATTGGCAGTATTGCTTAAAATATTCCTTTCTTTACAAATACCCTTGCTGATTACAAGCAAAACCAAGGAATTACTTCCCATATATTCTTTTATTTGTTTTATAGGCAGGTCAGGTTTTAATGGCTTCTATCTTTATTATTGAGGTGATCTACATTAACACAGACATTTTTGGCTTGCTTTTGGATTCAAAGTTATCAGCCGCTTAGAGACTTTGTCTTAAAGGACACAATTAACTTTTAACTTTTGCTTTTAAACACTCATTGATTTGAAAAGGAAAACACAACCCATTTTGGCTTCCCTTTGGCAAAGTGACCGTTGATTACACAGAGCCACCTTCAGACTTAGTGTGGGGCATTGACTACAGCTTTTATCTGCTATTGGTTACCAAAACAGATTTAAATTTTTCACCCCATTTTCCTGGCTTTGACTGCCCTGCTACCGCCACAACTTTGGTCTTTATTTAAAAACATTTTAAATCTTGTAAAGCATTAAGTCACTTTAAGGATTAAATGCTAAATACCAAAATTAAACAACACTAGTTTCTTTTGTCTGGCAAAAGTATTTTTTTGGTTTTACAATTTTAAAACAACTCCAATTTATTTTAAACTTATAAAACAAAGATTGTACACACCAGGAAGGTTTTTTTTTTTTTGTCTAATTTGCCTAACTTGTTTATAGTTAAATGATTTTACTTAAATAACCTTTTGCCTGGATTATTTACAGAAATTCTTCCAGAGAAATGCGCCCTTTCTTCAAAGGAATGGCTGCAAAGAAACCAAGAATTTTCTTTTCATAACACCTTCTTTTAACATTTGTACAGAGTTTCACTGCTTAATTTTCTCCAGTAACTACAGAGTTAACCTCTCACTTTCTTTCTTTAGCTTTCTCAAACTGTGGTGGCCTGCTTGTCTGGGCCCAATCCTTTTTTTGTTGCATTTTTTTTTCATGGACACAAGCATTGTTTCACTACCAATTTAGCAAGGAGGGTGGGCTTTTTGACTAACCCCCCTTTTATTTATTTATACACACCTATTTACATACACACGCATTTATTTTTTATCTCTAGATGCATTTTATTTAACAATAACCTTAATCCTTTTATGTCCGGACTTGATACGACCTTTTCCTTATTTGAGACAGTAACAACCCCTCAGCACCAGTGCTTTGTAGGAAAGGATAGTATCAGGAGTAGGAACAACGGGAAAGGTAGGGAGTACAGCAGCATTAACAGCACGGTAAAATGGGGGAGTTACACTCACTGACCGTAGGAATAATGACTTGCTGAATGCAGGAGGTAAGAACAAGTTGGATTTTTCCTTGGCCTGTTTTGATAGAGGGTACTGCTGCACCTCAGGAAGGGGTCTTGCTGGGTTTAGGCGAATCTTAATGGGTTGGGCTGACCCAATGTACGCAACCTGGTTGGTATGATCGGCTCACAAGGCTTACAAGGAGGGAGAGACCTTAGCCAGCAGTTCCTGTTGCAACGAGGAAGGGCTGGGGTCGGTCTTCTCCTGTAAACTGCCAGGACCTCATTGGAGCGGGATCAGGCATGTCCAGATACACACCATTTTGGGTACAGCAGATTATACAATTTAATTTACACAGCAAGTAAAGGTTAACAGGTGAACAAGGGCTTAGGAGGAAAGCATGACGGTCAAACAAAGGACCAATAGAAACGGACAGAGGTGAAGAGATGGGGTGGGGAATAAGAGTATTGTCCACCCCTACCGCTTTTGGATTGACCAGGGTGGTAGGTATATTTACTGTATCCAATGGCCCATTTGCTTGCAATAGTAATACGCGCCATCACTGAGTCCCTAGGGGAGGTGGACAGTGGGGACCTCGGTTTGGCCTTCCCCTTCTCCCCCTGCAATGGGCAGCTATTATGGGGTACCTGTATCTTCTGGAGCTGGAAGCCATTAACATAGTTTTAATGTGGCAGTGAGAGTATTTGGGTTTTATTTAAATTTTTATTTTTACTTTGTTTACAGGTGCTAATTTTTGCTCCTATCATCTTTCTTTGGGCAGACTGTGAGAATTTTTATTTAACAGCTTTTTTTCTGATTTATTTAACCTTTTTTTGGTTATGGCCTGGATTTTGCTTGAGACACTGAGCTTTTTTACAAAGGCAACTTAGTGTTTCCCAATGCATGACCCCTCGTAAAAGCTGGTTTAAATTTGCCCATGTATGGTTATAACAGTTTATAACAATTTGCAATTTTTTTTTTAAATTTAACAGGGTCCTCTCTTATTTTTGGAAAAATTTTAAGTAAATTATACAATTTTGTAAGAGGCCAAGGTGCATGTGCAGACACGACGTCTTATGACCCGAAGCACCAATGACCGGGAATTGGCACAAGGGGAACATTTTTCTTAGTACGGGGAGTCACTGTCTGGGGGGTGAACGTAAGGGGCTTCTGTTGCTTAATATTTCTTGCCGGCTTAGTTGGATTTAAATTCTTTGCCAATTTTCTATTTATCTCTTTTAATTGTGTTGTAAGTTTCTCCTGGGAGTCCTTGAGACTCCTTATTTGAGATTCATGGTGCCGGTTTATTTTTTTTTTCCTTCTGTTTTTTCATGTCTGTAGAAATATGCCTCACACTAACATTGGCCAGAAGCACACTTCTGAGGGGTACAATCTTGTCAAGGTCGAAGCTTTCCTTCTAAGGGAAACCATAAATTTAAATTATCCCTATCCCTGGTATACCAATTTCAATTTTTCCAGAAACTTGCAAATGAACTAGTGTGTGCCTTTTGGCAAGATGGTGATCCCTTTTGATTCACCAGCCCCCATTTATACCTGGCAATAGGGGAATTGTCTTGGATCCCCCGGCCCCCAGTACTGCACCTGGCGAGAGGAGAATCCCCTTCGATCTTCCGGTCCCCAGTACTTAAATCAATTTACTCACACAGGGAAGGTTTGTTTAGGGCCTCCACAACTGTCTTACAGCCCCCGTTAGCAAAGAGCATTGGCTGGCGCTGCATACTCTGTCGCTTCAGGCGAGGCGATCAGACCAGTCAGTGGTTTTTCAAACCACCTTCAGGCGGGAACCAGAGACAGGGGAGGAAAGAGAGTATGGAAACAGACCGTCCGAGTACAGAAAGGATGGGATCACTCCTAGACCCAGACAGGTCCCTCGCCTGGGCAAGATTCACCAGCCAGATACTACAGAAAATTCTTTCCTGGGTAATTCAGATCCCATCTATCTAATATCTAATATCTATCTAATATCCCATCTCAGGGGATTAGTCCTATTTACACTGAATATTTAAAGATCAATTACTTACCAAAATCCCATTATACCATCTCCTCCATAAACTTATCGAGTAGAATCTCAAAACCAGATAGATCTTTTGCCCCCACTGGTTCCCTTGGAAGGCTATTCCAAAACTTCACTCCTCTGATGGTTAGAAACCTTCGTCTGATTTCAAGTCTAAACTTCCTGGTGGCCAGTTTATACCCATATGTTCTTGTGTCCACATTGGTGCTGAGCTTAAATAATTCCTCTCCCTCTCCTGTATTTATCCCTCTGATATATTTATAGAGAGCAATCATATCTCCCCTCAACCTTCTTTTAGTTAGGCTAAACAAGGCAAGCTCCTTAAGTCTCCTTTCATAAGACAAGTTTTCCATTCCTCGGATCATCCTAGTAGCCATTCTCTGTACCTGCTCCAGTTTGAATTCATCCTTTTTAAACATGGGAGACCAGAACTGCACACAGTATTCTAGGTGAGGTCTCACCAGTGCCTTGTATAACGGTACTAAAACCTCCTTATCCCTACTGGAAATGCCTCTCCTGATGCATCCCAAAACCGCATTAGCT
The DNA here is from genome assembly GCF_009764565.3 of Dermochelys coriacea. Lineage (NCBI taxonomy): Eukaryota > Metazoa > Chordata > Testudines > Dermochelyidae > Dermochelys > Dermochelys coriacea. The sequence continues at coordinate 87,459,703 of NC_050074.1, read as the reverse complement.
TTTTTCACAGCCATATCACATTGGCAGCTCATAGTCATCCTATGATCAACCAATATTCCAAGGTCCTTCTCCTCTTCCGTTACTTCTAATTGATGCATCCCCAGCTTATAACTAAAATTCTTGTTATTAATCCCTAAATGCATAACCTTACACTTCTCACTATTAAATTTCATCCTATTGCTATTACTCCAGTTTACAAGGTCATCCAGATCCTCCTGTATAATATCCCGATCCTTCTCTGAATTGGCAATACCTCCCAGCTTTGTATCATCTGCAAACTTTATTAGCACACTCCCACTTTTTGTGCCGAGGTCAGTAATAAAAAGATTAAATAAGATTGGTCCCAAAACCGATCCCTGAGGAACTCCACTGGTAACCTCCCTCCAACCTGACAGTTCGCCTTTCAGTAGGACCCGTTGCAGTCTCCCCTTTAACCAATTCCTTATCCACCTTTTGATGTTCATATTGATCCCCATCTTCTCCAATTTAACCAATAATTCCCCATGTGGCAGGGTATCAAATGCCTTACTGAAATCTAGGTAAATTAGATCCACTGCATTTCCTTTATCTAAAAAATCTGTTACTTTTTCAAAAAAGGAGAATAGGTTGGTTTGGCACGATCTACCTTTTGTAAAACCATGTTGTATTTTGTCCCATTTACCATTGACTTCAATGTCCTTAACTAATTTCTCCTTCAAAATTTTTTCCAGGACCTTGCATACTACAGATGTCAAACTAACTGGCCTGTAGTTACCTGGATCACTTTTTTTTCCTTTCTTAAAAATAGGAACTATATTAGCAATTCTCCAATCATTCGGTACTACTCCTGAGTTTACAGATTCATTAAAAATTCTTGCTAAGGGGCTTGCAATTTCAGGTGCTAATTCCTTTAATATTCTTGGATGAAGATTATCTGGGCCCCCCGATTTAGTCCCATTAAGCTGTTTCAGTTTCGCTTCTACCTCAGATATGGTAATATCTACCTCTATATCCTCATTCCCATTTGTCATGCTACCATTATCCCTAAGATCCTCTTTAGCCTTATTAAAGACTGAGGCAAAGTATTTGTTTAGATATTGGGCCATGCCTAGATTATCTTTAACCTCCACTCCATCCTCAGTGTTTAGCGGCCCCACTTCTTCTTTCTTAGTTTTCTTCTTATTTATATGGCTATAGAACCTTTTACTATTGGTTTTAATTCCCTTTGCAAGGTCCAACTCTACTCGACTTTTAGCCTACCTCACTTTATCCCTACATGTTCTGACCTCAATTAGGTAGTTTTCCTTGCCGATCCCTCCCATCTTCCACTCCCTGTATGCTTTCTGCTTCTTCTTAATCACCTCTCTAAGATGCTTGCTCATCCAGCTTGGTCTACAACTCCTTCCTATGAATTTTTTCCCCTTTCTTGGGATACAGGCTTCCGATAGCTTCTGCAGCTTTGATTTAAAGTAATCCCAGGCCTCCTCTACCTTTAGATCCATAAGTTCTTCAGTCCAATCCACTTCCCTAACTAATTTCCTTAATTTTTGAAAGTCATCCCTTTTGAAATCAAAAACTCTAGTTGAAGATTTATTTTTGTTAATCCTTCCATTTAGTTTGAACTGAATTAGCTCATGATCACTTGAGCCAAGATTGTCCCCTACAACCATTTCTTCTATGAGGTCCTCACTACTCACCAAAATTAAATCTAAAATGGCATCCCCTCTAGTCGGTTCAGCAACTACTTGATGAAGGAATCCATCAGCTATTGCATCTAGGAAAATCTGAGTCCTATTATTATTACTAGCACTGGTCCTCCAGTCTATATCTGGGAACTTAAAGTCTCCCATGATCACGCAGTTTCCATTAGTATTTATTTTACTAAAAACATTAAAAAGGGCTCTATCCATATCCAAATTAGATCCCGGAGGTCTATAGCACACCCCAAGCACTATCATAGGAGAGGCTTTACTAGTTATCTTCCCCAATGTAATTTTTGCCCAGACAGACTCTGTCTTTTGTATCCTATTAGGCACAGTCATTCTACAACCAGTATAATCTATTAGACTAGTATCCACACCGCCCTCGCTCCTTATATACATTTTCCTACCCATGGCTGTATCCTTTCTTACTTCGTCTTCTTCCCTCTTAATGCTAAAATCTGGCGTGGAGATTACCTGGACATCTCCCAACCATCTCTCCCTAATTCCTAGTTTAAAGCTCTCTTTATCAGTTGTGCCAGCCTTGATCCTAGAAGTCTATTTCCTTCCCTACTCAGATGAAGTCCATCATGAGAGAACTGTCCTCTGTCTGTGAATGCCTCCCAGTGGCCATACATCCCAAAACCCTCTTTATAGCACCACAGCCTAAGCCATCTGTTGACAGTCATAATCTCGTCAACATTGTCTTGTTGTACATTGGTCAAACTGGACAGTTTCTACGTAAAAGAATAAATGGACACAAATCAGACATCAAGAATTATAACATTCAAAAACTAGTTGGAGAACACTTCAATCTCCCTGGTCACTCGATTACAGACCTAAAAGTGGCAATACTACAACAAAAAAACTTTTGGCTTTTCTTCCTCCTGCTGATAATATCTCACCTTAACTGATCACTCTTGTTATAGTGGGTATGGCCTATTTTTTCACGTTCTCTGTGTGTGTATATATATATTCCTACTGTATTTTCCACTGCATGAATTCGATGAAGTGGGTTTTAGCCCACGAAAGCTTATGCTAAATAAATTTGTTAGTCTCTAAGGTGCCACAAGTACTCCTCATTCTTTTTCCTACCAATGTTTCTCTTTTATTCACAATGAGTAACAGGATATCTTGCTATATTCTATCTGGGTAGAAAATGTGAGAAAAGAAGCCACTCAATGGTAACTGTAAATTATTATCTATATTAGAGTGGTACAATCAGCAGCTCGATTACTACATTATACTAAATCTTTAACTCAATAGAAGAGGTGGGGCAAATGAAGAAATTGCAGTAGCTCAGCCAAAAATAAAGGTAGAAGTGTTGCCATTGATATTGATAACCTCATAATATATTTAATACAAAACAAAAAAATTGAAACTACATGGCTAATATATCATTTCAACCATCTGATATATGTTATATTGTAAGAAAACCTAAACTAACTTTGGCATTAAAGAAGATTCCATGTCACATCAGTGTTTACAAAACACACATGGCTTATCCATGCTTTAACAAGTATTAATTATTTGTATTATTGTAGCACCTAGAAGCCCTAACCATGGAATGGCCATGCATGATACTCATGTCAGTTTTTGTTCTCTCCCCATTTCTTAGCTATGCCCTGAATGCTTTGCCCTCTGCTCCTACAAACAGAAACATGCATTTCACCTTTAACCTTCACCTCTCCTCCTTCCTTTTGATAACGTCAAAACAAACCATTATCAGTTATACTTCATCTAGGAATGCTTTGTCTGCCAAATTACATTAAAAAGTGTGCATTTTCATTTAGCCTTAACACATTTTATTATAAATGCAAACATCTCCATACATGTTTAGCTGCAACAAGAGAAAAACATAAGCAAATATGCATATGAAAATCCTGAATAGCTCAAGCTGCATATGGTTCAATCAAGAATATAATAATCAGTGTTTTCAAATTTTGTTTGGTGATGACAAGTGTATCAATACCATCGTAGTCATTCTATACTTTCCTGACAGTGAGTCCTGCCAAAATCATTCTTTGAATGATAGTAAAATAATCTGAGAAGCAGGGATTCTTGTTTTTCCAAATAATTTTCAACCTAGATATAGTGAGAACAATAGTTGCTTACCATTTATTGTTTGCATGCCAGCTTACTCTCATTAGTCATGCTTTAAATCATTTTCCAAGTCATACAAATTTTTCATCATATTAACTATAAAACCTTAAGAAAGTTTTTAACAAATTTAAATAACTTAATTATTGGTCCAATGCAAGCTGTTTCCAAAACAACATCACAAGAACCAACAAAGCAAATAACAACAATGGAACTATCTCGTAGTCCGGAAGGGTTCTTTTGCCCAGTTTTTAAAATTATATTCATATTATTCATATATGCTGGCTCTTTTCATATGGCTTCAGCTCAGTAGACACCCTGGTTCTGCACCAACTACAGTAAGCCTTAATGCACAGGTAATGCATGCTGTCTTTGACCCCAGTCCTAACCTGATTGAAGTCAACACTCAGAAGAGAGAAAAAATATATGGCCCTCTGTGACTTTAATAGGATTTTGATATGATGAAGTCAGATGTTGTGATATTAATGGTTAAATCTGAATTCCTCCTATGGGTGTTATTGCTTACTAGCTAAATACTTTATGTTGTTCATACAGAAAAAAATTAAGCTAGATATAATGGGATAAATGGGATGAATTTGATTAAAATGTGCTCAAGAGGCAAATACTGGATCCAGCGCCAATTACCTATTATATCACAAAAAGGTGCATTCAGGTACCATATGTTCCAGCAACTGGGAGTTATCTACAGTGGCACAGCAATCCTGAAATAATCAGCAAACAATTTTTAGCCAATATTTGTATCTTGAATAAGCTGGACACAAACTAAGTTCTGATTTCTTTTTGACTGAATATGTTCCATTCAGACATACCCTTAGGCCAAAACTATTGGGTTTGGCTTTACACGTTGGAATTAAACCAGCCGCAGAATCCAGTAAAGACAGCAATGTTTCCTGTCACTGCAGTAGTTCGAGAGGATAGGTCTACACTGCAATGTAAGCCCAAGGTTAACAGAACTTGAATTAGTGGACCTTGAATTTGTTAATTTACACTTGAGTGTAGACACTCAAGCCCTAACCCCAGGTTAGGAATTGTTGAACTGTGGGTCCCAGCCTGGGGCTTCAGCATCTACACTGCATTATGCGGGCCAGAGTCCAACCACCCATTTCCCAGACTTCCGAGCACCCTCCCAAAATGTGGCTGCTCTAGCGCTTTGTTTGTGGTGTACTATAGGAACACTTGAAAGTTGGACCATGGTATTATGGGATACCTTTGGCACAGTCCCTGCCCATGAATCCAGTGGGGCTGCATCTACACTGCAAAGCAATAGGGCTTGAACTGTGAGTCCCAGTTTGACTTAGTCTTGGACCCTCCTCTCTTGTGGGTTCCTGGGACTCTAAACCTGAGTCCTGGCTTAGCACAATTTTTATGTCTATTGAAGCAGCGGGAGTGGTTAGGCTTGAGCCAGCATTCAAACCCTGGGTTTATGCTGAAATGTAGACATACCCATGGAGTTCTATAATCTTTATAGTTCAAATTACTGATTAACACCATATTCCCCTTCCAAGTATAATATTAAGCAGTCAGGTTTGTTCTACAAGTCACCAAGCATGAATACCACTAAACTTTGACGCATCTGAAACATCACATAGAATCCAAAGCCAAAGCTGTATAGAAAGAACCACCATCCACAATGCATCTGATAATTCTAACACAGTACATTGAATGTCAAAAATCGCAGCAAATGGGTGGTTCACATCTTGAGAAGCTGATGTCATGGTTGTAAAGCAAGGAGCACATATCAGCATATAGAGCTAGATAAACACTGGAATGTTGTTTTCTCTGCATTCTCAACACTGAACTCCTGGGCTATATTCTCCGACAGCTTTTTCAGAGACAAGAAAACATTTCCTAGACATTTTTGTTCTTCTTACTTTAATTCATGCCTCTTTGTTTTCACAGCATGACCATTTAATTAGGTGATTGTCAGTAGTTATGCAATGTACTTACCTAACCTATCTGCTCCCAATTAGTTGATTGATTACCGCTTATTTGATATACTTAATTCTTTCTGTTCAGCTAATTGTCACTATTTTCTTACTGCATTTAATTATCTTGCACAAATAGTTTGCTCCTAATTAGTTGCCTCTTTGATCTGCTTAGTTGATTTACTGATTGGCTTCCTGATTTGCCATCAAACTTATTTGATATTAGCCTATATCTTGATCACTCGCCCTTTACTTGCATTTCATTTTTAGTTCAATCCTTCTCTGTTATTGTCTCTATTCTTCTCTTCATTATTGCTCACCTTACATCTCTCTTCTTTTTACCTTCCTACTGCCAATCCTACTCTATCCCTTCCACCCATAAATCCATCTGCCATCTCTATTTCTCACTCTGCCTCCTCCTATCTCTGACATCTCTACCACATGGTTATTCTCCTTATCCCAACCTTTCCTACCATTACATACCCCCCACTGATCCCTCCTCTCCAATTTCAATCCAGATGCCACCATTCCCACTTCATCTCTCTGCAGCTATTTATTATGTGTGTTACAGTAGTACTCAGTACAGACATATAGTAAGGTATAGACCTTGCCTCAAAGAAATTTTACAGATGTGGAACTGAGATATCAAATCAAACACACATAATCTACTAAGAGCCATTCATAGAATCATAGAATATCAGGGTTGGAAGGGACCTCAGGAGGTCATCTAGTCCAACCCCTGCTCAAAGCAGGACCAATCCCCAACTAAATCATCCCAGTCAGGGCTTTGTCAAGCCTAACCTTAAAAACTTTAAAGGAAGGAGATTCCACCACCTCCCTAGGTAACGCATTCCAGTGTTTCACCACCCTCCTAGTGAAAAAGTTTTTCCTAATATCCAACCTAAACCTCCCGCACTGCAACTTGAGACCATTACTCCTTGTTCTGTCCTCTGCTACCATTGAAAACAGTCTAGATCCATCCTCTTTGGAACCCCCTTTCAGGTAGTTGAAAGCAGCTATGAAATCCCCCCTCATTCTTCTCTTCCACAGACTAAACAATCCCAGTTCCCTCAGCCTTTCCTCACAAGTCATGTGTTCCAGTCCCCTAATCATTTTTGTTGCCCTCCGCTGGACGTTTTCCAATTTTTCCACATCCTTCTTGTACTGTGGGGCCCAAAACTGGACACAGTATTCCAGATGAGGCCTCACCAATGTCAAACAGAGGGGAATGATCATGTCCCTTGATCTGCTGGCAATGCCCCTACTTATACATCCCAAAATGCCATTGGCCCTCTTGGCAACAACAGCACACTGTTGACTCATATCTAGCTTCTTGTCCACTGTAACCCCTAGGTCCTGTTCTGCAGAACTGCTGCCTAGCCATTCAGTCCCTATTCTGTAGTGGTGCATGGGATTCTTCCGTCCTAAGTGCAGGACTCTGCACTTGTCCTTGTTGAACCTCATCAGATTTCTTTTGGCCCAATCCTCTAATTTGTCTAGGTCCCTCTGTATCCTATCCCTACCCTCCAGCATATCTACCTCTCCTCCAAGTTTAGTGTCATCTGCAAACTTGCTGAGGGTGCAATCCACACCATCCTCCAGATCATTTATGAAGATATTGAACAAAACTGGCCCAAGGACCGACCCTTGGGGCACTCCACTTGATACCGGCTGCCAACTAGACATGGAGCCATTGATCACTACCCGTTGAGCCATTGCACCAGCCACTGTGACCATGATTGATGTCATTGCCCCAGGCATCCTGTAGGAAAGTTCCCAGATCTGGCTCAATCCTATGAATCTCTGGAGTGGCCCTGCATATGGCACCAGGGAGGGTCAGAGTGCATATATCTTCGCACTTGATGGAAAGTTTCAGAGGATGTTGGGCTGGTGTGTTTTTCTCCATCCCAATGACATGGCTAAAGAGCACACAATGCTGCTTTTTACTATAATGAGCAACTAAAAGAAAGCCAGATGTTGGTAGGATTGTGACATTTCACAGAAAGTCAAATCAATTTACACTCAGGATTTTCCATGTATGGAATGCCTCTAGCTGCCCAAAGTTTGCCTGTAAGAGGGTCCAGGTTTCTGACCTGTACAGCAATACAGGTCATACACAGTTTGATAGATCCTGAACTTTGTCTCAGCGCAAAGGTATTTTCACATCCCTAACTGAGACATGGACTTCATGCAGGTGGCAGCAAGACCTATTTGTTGAAGCACGTCCATTTGAACTTTGATTGCAACCCAGGATAAGCTGAAACTTGTCAACAGGAAATGAGACACCAAAATTAAGTTATCTGTGCAAGGTCAAACAGGAGATCTTGAACAGAGCCAGGAACTGAAGACAGTTCTCTTGAGTTCCAGTTTAACACCTTAATAACAAATCCATTCTTTCTGTTTAAAGTAGAGGATTGTTAAATCAAGTATATGTTCATTTTCCACCCCAGCATGGGTTCCACTTTCTTCAGAATGTGTGACCTCTTTATCACAGAATGTAAACATTCTACCTAGTATATTAAGTCTTCTTATGGATTGCTAACAAAAGAACACTCTTTCCTTCCTCTTCTCCTCAGCCCTTCTTTGTTTTTCATCACTAAGTTAATGGTCCCTTTTACATACTGTGCTCTAATATTTATTTCTCCGTGTTGTACATGAGTAGATTGGTATTTGCATACTACACCAAAACCAACATTATTTATTAACCACAAGGTATTCTTCACTGATTACTTTGTTGGGATTTTACTACCCACTTTATTTCTAACAGTTTGCTGTAACTTTCAGATGGAAGATGAAAAGATAATCTACCACCAAAACAATTGTGGTATGCTAGTTTCCTAAAATATGCTGCAGCTGTTTCCCTCTTTCTACTCTCCTCTGCCTCACAAAGTGAAGCAGAGACATTCCAAACCAATGCCCAGTGATATCATTGTAGGATATATTACTTTTAGAGAATGATACGTCTAGAAAAGAGATGAGAAGATCAATGGGAGGACCTTAACAGCCAAATTCTCAGCCATAGGAGATATGGATAAACCCAAGCCTTACCATTGTAAGGTACATAATTTTGACCAACTCTTTTCAGGACATCCCAATTTAAAATAGCATAATGAAGGAAAGGTAGTTAATGTGGTTCTTGAAGACAGATACTATGGTGATGCATACACCAAAAATGCATAGATAGAGATATATTAGATGGCACAGGCACCTGACTTTCCAAAGTGCCAGGGGGTGCTTAACCCCCAGCTCAGCCTCAGGCCACGCCCCTTCTCCACCTCTTCCCTAAAAGTCCCACCCCCACCTTTTTCTGCCCATGCTCCACAGCCACCCTGCCTCTTCCCGCCCAGTTCCACCCCCTCCCCTGAGCGCACCACGTCCTTGCTCCTCCCCCCACAACCTCCTGCATGCCATGAAATAGCAGATTGCAGCAGGCAGGGGGCGTGGGGAGAGATGTGGGAGGCGCCGATACACAGGAGGCACTGGGGGTGGTGGTGGAGGGGACCTGATAGGGGGGCTGCTGGTGGGTATTCAGCACCTACCATTTTCCCCCGTGGGTGCTCCAGCCCCAAAGCACCCCCAGACTTAGTGCCTATGTTAGATGGCATGGGAGCATGGCCTAGTAGAATACAGTATTAATGTTTTGAAGGCTACTTGCTTCAGTAATAGTCCCTATTTTAGTTATAGGGACTCTCTCTCTCTCAAACATACAGAATCTTTTAATACAGAAGTCACCAAGGGCAGTCACTGTAAGTAATAAACTCTTCATCATTCCTAAGTTTTTCTAGCAATTCAACTTCAACTATTTTAGTTAGCTAATGAGTTCCATCTCACTACACATATCTTTACACATAAGGACATATCTTTCTATCATGAGGAAATCTGGAGAATTATGGAAGTTAAAAGAAATTTTAAATCAGAAGAAAAAAGTGAAGTTATAGATCCCTTCTGCAAGGAAGTTAAATATCTCTTAGCTATTTTGTTGGTCTTGCATGTATTGAAATATTAGACATGCAAGATGGATGAGGTAATATCTTTTATTGGATCAACTTCTGCTGGTGAAAGATAAGCTTTCAAGCTTATACAAAGCTCATCTTCACGTCTGAGAAAGACATCTTCAGAGTGTCACAGTTAAATACAAAGTGGAAAAGATCATTAAGCATAAGGAGTTAACATGTGGCTCAAGGAACCATTCAAAGTGAAGTGAGCAGTTAACACCTCTGCAGTTGTATGACACATGATCTTGAGTTTCTTTGGACTAAGCAAGGTTGTGAGTGGTGTGGCTCTATTCTAACCACCATTGGACTTCTTCTTTTATAATCACATTTGAAAAGCATCAAGTCAAGATTATAACTGAATCTTGAGATTCAAAAGTCATTCTAATGCTTCCTTGGTACCTAGGTGGATCCTCCTTATGCCACCACCGTAAGTGTGAATGGGGCAGTTTTCTGTAATGTGCCATATAGTTTGTACTTCATAGAATCATAGGACTGGAAGGGGCATTGAGATGTCATGTAGTTCAGTCTCCTGCACTCATGGCAGAACTAAGTATTATCTATTGTTATCACCACAATCACAATTTGGTGATTCTTTGATTTTCCATTTGTGGAGGAGATATCCACACCACCTGTGTGTTGTCTGAATGCAGTTAAGTGCAGTCTGCTACCTATGAGGAAGGCCGACTCCCAGGACTTCTTTCAATGGATCTTCAATTGGGTCTTCATTTGGGACATAACAAGTGGCCCATGATTTCAGCCAGCTATGCTGACATCCTTTCCATTAGCCTGTAGCTTTAATGCATGGATCCAGAAAGGTTTCCTGGATTTGAGTCAGGAGATTGGCAATGAATTGAGGTCTTGATGTATCAGCAGGTCTGGAGCATCCAGGGTCCTGTACTTCTGGACTACAGCAGCATCTCACCTGATGTCAGCTGGTGTTTTGCCAGCCAAAATTGGTAGCTACAATTGGCGTTGAGTTGAGAGAGCTGCTAACAAATCTGAGTGCAGCATTGATTTCAGTATTGATGTGGGAGCTATTGCATCAAGTTGGCACATAATACTCTGTTGTTGGTGAGACCAGGGCTTTTACTGATATTCAAAGTGTGCATGCATTACATCCCCAGGTTGTGCCAGCGAGCTGTTGCCTGATATTAACCCTTGTCTTTATCTTCCTGGTGGTCAATTCAGGGTGCTGGTGATAATTCAGTATCCTAGTGAGGATAACTCCAAGTTTCCATGGGTAGTGATCATGTAATAGGGGCAGTGGCACTTTGCCTTCCTGGTTATTCAAGTGGAAGGCAGAGATGAGTGTTTTTAAAGCATTGGGTTTCAGCTTCCAAGCTTTGAAATATGTCTCATGTGTCCAGAGGTCATTGTTCATGACCTTTTCTGTGGCCCTCACAGAGGACAATAGCATTGCTAGGGCAATTTTATCAGCAGAGATGAATTTGGGGGATGATCTGACCGGATGTCACCGGAATAGAGATTGAACGGTGCAGGCACTAAAATGATCTCTGTGGGAGGCTGTTGTTCAGTCTCCATGAATTGCTGGCAGATTCACCAAGGCACACAGTGAATCTTCTGTTACTCAGCATTCTCAGTGATCTGTCTGATGGTTGATTGGCATGGGAAAATTAATGATTATTTCATCAGAAGACTTTTGAGCCATACAGCATCATATGTAGAAGAAAGATCAATGCATGCAGCTGCTGTTTTAATTTTCACTGGTAGCCAGATTCTATGTAGACGGTTAAGGCTAGCACCTGGTCAGAGCGGTTGTGACCAGTTCTAAATCCGGCCTCCCTGCTGCGGACCAGTTACTCCAATATCAGCTGTAGCCTTTGAAGTAGGAACCAGTCCAACAGTTTATAGCAATCGCTAAGGTGCATCATTGCCATGATAACAATAGATAGAAAGGAGAAATAAAAAACATCTAAAAGAGCACAGACTAAGAAGCAAAAATGGACTGTGTCTGCTCTTTCAGGTAGCCTCCAGCATAATAGTTTTTTTCAGTACTCAAGCTAAAAAACTAAAGGACAGGTTGTATTTTATTGCAGTTACTTTTTTACCCACTATAAAAAAATAGTTTTTTATTGAAATTGAAATTGAAAATTTCTTTCAATTATTTTGCTCACCACTACACTACGTGTAACAATTTGATTGATATGCAATTACTATAGCCCTAGTATAACCAAGTTTCAAATTAATTTTAGGGTAATACAAAAACAAACTATAAAGATATGGCATTGGATCCCAAGTCCCCAACTACCAATGTCTAGCTGATACGTGTCCATGTTCCCCTCCACTGAAGGGCAGTTTATTTCCAATACAGTCAGTACTGGATTTTTTGGGGGGGGAGGGGAGTTAACTACAAATGGCAGTAGTCAGTGAGAATTTTGGTTATGTTCTGAACTGGATTACTCAAGCATTTTTGTATAACAAAATAGATTTTGAATTTATATACTGTAGCCTCTTTCATAATCAAGAAATTCAAAAGCATTTTTCAGGGTAAAGGCTCAGATACTTGATGCACAATGACTAGGAAGGGGAAAGTAGCAAACATTATTATGCATGCAATAATGTTAACACAGTCTTGAATCTTTAAACCCATTTTATTGATTAATGGAATATTGGATTAATGTGGACATTGGTGCTACATGTAATGCTTCCAAGAGTACCCAGAGATCCACTGAGCCAACTGAAAGAAAGGGCTAAAATAGCCTTATCTAAACAGTTTCACTTATCTCAAAGCACTACACTTATTATTTTACTACTAATTCTGCAGTATGTGAGAGCAAAATTCTGCTGCTGTTCCTATTGTGTTGCTCTTCATTTCTCAATCAATCCATACCATTGCTACTGCATTCTGCAGCCCTGCTAACACTAGACCCCTCACTACATAGGCTTGTCACTGAAGGCTCTGGATTATTAGAAAAGTCATTAAATTGTAGCATGGCTTGTTGCTGGGAGCAGGTCATGACTCTCCCCAGAACCAAACCTGGAATAGGCCCAGTGGCCACATTTGGGACAACTACAAGACCCTAATGAGATCTGGCTCTTCTCTGTCATTGATGGAAGAATGCTACTAATGCTGCTTCCCGTGTTTCTTTGGCAGTAGCACAAATTTTACATCTATTATCCCTGTCTGCTGCCCCTTCAGCCCTCATTATAGACAAAGAGAAAGTTATTCTGAGCCTCAAGCCCTGGGGTCAGGCCCAGGGACAACTATGAGAACAATTCTCAAATGGTATGTTATGATGCTGCTATTTGTTTGGTAATGAAATAAAGTTTAGATTTATTGCTACTAGCTCTGGCTGGCCTACTGACCCCATAACTTCAGAAAAAGTTGCTTTGGAATCTATTGCTGCCGCCTCTAGCTATGTGCTTAGAGGAGGAGACTGTACTTGGGGACTGAGAGATTGTCTTGGTGCTACTTATTTTTTGCCTTTCCCTCCAGTCCTTTGTAATTGGATCATGAAGATCCTTGTATCCTTCTAGCTTTGCTTTTTTCAGCTTCCTTTAAGTTTCTCTCCAAAACAGTTTTCAAAATTGCTTGAAAGAGCAGTAAATATCTTTAATAAACATTTAGTTGGCCAGATCAGAGTACTTGATATGTTGCAATTAATGATGAAAAATACAATCATAGCAAGCATCTGTTAGAACAACTAAAAAAGGAACAAAAAAATGTGAATAAACAAATCTTCTTCAGATATTAAACTTTGCAAAATATTCAACTTTGAAGTTAAAACTAGTTTTTCTTCCCACATTTGAGCTGCTTCTATGAAAATGTAGTGTAAGTTACAACTTTTTTTACAGCCATTAAATGTTCAAAGGTGGAGGCAATTTATTGTAAATGTAGTGAACTGTGTCTTTGAGAGACCAAGTAGCAGCCCACACCAAGAAGTGCAATAGGCAGGAATAAGGATGTGATGTAGGCTGGAGTGATCTATCAACAGGCAGTAATAAATCACTGGATCCTCCTGGGTTGTGTTTTCACATTAGCATTCTCTGTGTCTGATACCAAACGGGAGATATTACACTAAAAGTAGGTATACATCTGAGGTGGGAGGTGTGATTCCCAGCTTGTGTAGATGTACTCGAGCTGTGCTCGAGCTAGTACCTAAAAATAGCAGTGTGCCCATGGGTGGCAGCTCAGGCAAGCTGCCCAAATAGGTACCCAGGGGGGTTCAGTCATTTTGGACTCAGAGTGGCTAGCTCAAGTGGCTGCCCATGCCACCATGGGCACACAACTCTTTTTAGCTCAAAGAGAGCTAGCATGGGTATGTCTGTAGATGTACTGACTGACATTACCTTTAAAAAAAATGGAAAACTTTTTGCAGTACATTTCAGTCTTCATGCTGGAGCAATTTGGACTGCTCACATGGTATTTATATTCTTTCTCTAGCTACTCCATATCATATGCCCAGGAAGACCAGCAGAGACAATTTGGCTATTTCTCAGAGGAAGAGACTATAGCGCATGCTGTTTCTGCATGAATCACAGTCGGGGTGGGGAAGTGCCTGAATATTGAAGGTTGATTTCCTTTTGGCAACCATTCTCAAATTCCCACAGCTATAGAGTCTGGAAAGTAATTATTTTTTCCAGTATTTGAGATCCTAATTAAGCCTCACATTATTAGTAATTATTATACTATTTTGCAAGGGAACACAGTCCACCAAGAGATATACTGGATGAATAAATCAGTTCCTAAGCTGTAGGCTGAACTGACTATCAAAGGGAAATAGCCTACTGGAGTAAGTGCAGTTCTCAATAAATAGTCAGAAGACTAAATGCAGGCCTAATGTAAAGAAGCATAATTCATCTGAAGTCTATGGAGTTATGTGAGAGTTGAAGTGAGCCTTGAGACTGTAAGCCTCTGATACAACAAAACTGAACAACAATCTTTCTCAGGGGAAAATGTGCTTTTGTAAACTAATTTAATACTGAAATACAATAATTTATATTTATTTCACAAATATGTCTTGCAGAAGGGAAGATTTGGCAATGTGAAATTGCCCAAAATAACTGTTTATAGCTGCAAATTTTATTTTTACATTCAGTGTATAATCCGTGAATATTCACACTTGTTTTCTTCCAAAAGAGATTTTCAACATTTTCACTGCAATTTTCAAAATTTTGGAAATTTTCACTTGACTATCTGGCAATAATGAAGCATCAAAGAACAAGCAGCAGCTAATGTTAAACAGATTAATGGAATGGGTCCAGTAATATGGGCTTCTTTATTTAAATTCTGCACCTTTCCACTCATTAAGGGAAGTTAAAGGGAAGGAGCAGAGGAAGGAGAAAAGAGGTCTGAAGGAATTTTAAAACATGTCTCACTCACATTACAGTTTGTTTACCTGCTTAACTAGAGGTGCAAAACTTCAGACACTATAGATAATTGAAAGCAGGTTTTCAGAATTTATGGAATTTTGCAACTCTAAGTAGTGTGTGTGGTTGTAGCAGGTAAATATAAAACATGGAACAATATTCTTTGGTGGATTAATTTATAATTTTTTAAAATTGTTTTATCTTATTTTCAATAATTTTATAAGTGCTATAGAACACTTCAGGGGATGTATTCATCATCTAATATCAACAGACACCTGGAGGGTATAATTGCTGGTATACACTGTTGTGACATTCCCCTCTGGTGTTATCCGGACCAGTGATCTGCTAGGTCATGCCAATCCTTGACTCTGGGAGCCAGCCTTACCATGCTCTGCTGTGAGAACCCCCACTCCTGGGCTATTCACGCACAGCCTCTAGCATGTAAGCTGCTCCCAGCTACTTACAACCAAATGACACGAGCAATATCTCCAGTCCCAAACACAACCCTAGGAACCTCCTTCTTGTAGTGTCCAGTTATGCCTGCTGGACACTGCAAGCTTATATGAGTTAATCAATTTAACAAAGAAATTGATATGTACCAGGCTTGTTATTCCAAGGGGAGTCACTGACACATTTCAAACCAAACGCACTGCTTCAGGTACATAAGAACATAAGAACAGTCATACTGGGTCAGACCAAATGTCCATCAAACCCAATATCCTGTACTCTGACAGTGGCCAATGGCAGGTGCCCCAAAGGGAATGAACAGACAGGTTATTATCAAGTGATCCATGCCCTGTCACCCAATCCCAGCTTCTGGCAAACAGAGGCTAGGGACACCATTCCTGCCCATCCTGGCTAATAGTTACTGATGGACCAATCTTCCATGAATCTATCTAGCTCCCTTTTGAAACCCGTTATAATATTGGCCTTCACAACACCCTCTGGCAAGGAGTTCCAGAGGCTGACTGTGTGTTGCGTGAAAAAATACTTTCTTGTGTTTGTTTTAAACCTGCTACCTATTAATTTGGTGGTCCCTTGTTCTTGTATTATGAGAAGGAGTAAATAACACTTCCTTATTTACTTTCTCTATACCACTCATGATTTTATAGACCTCTATCATATCCCCCCCCCTTAGTTGCCTCTTTTCCAAGCTGAAAAGTCCCAGTCTTATTAATCTCTCCTCATACGGAAGCTGTTCTATACCCTAATCATTTTTGTTGCCCTTTTCTGAATAAATGAACAGATTTATTAACTATAAAGATATGTTTTGACTTATCACTTAAAATCTAAGTCAGATTTGGTCAAATGAAATAAAAGCAAAACACATTATAAACTGATCTTAACACTTTCAATGCCCTTACAAACATAGATGCTTCTCTCCACAGGCTGGCTAGTTGCCCTTCAGCCAGGCTCTACCCTTTGATCAGCGCTTCAGTCGCTTGGTGTGGTGTCTGTAGATGTAGGTGGAACAGAGAGGAAGAGCATGGGAAAGTCTCTCCCTTTTATCATGTCCTCTTTTCCCTCTTGGCTTTGCCCACCCCCCTTCAGAGTCAAGTGAGCATTACCTCATCACAGTCCCAAACTGACCAAGGAAAGGGGGAAGTGACTCACTTGAGAGTCCAACAGATCCTTTTGTTGCTGTCTAGGCCAGTGTCTTTGTTCCTGTGAGGCTGGGCTGAGTTTGTCCTATACATGCCCTGATGAGGTGTGAACTGCCCCTCTGCTCTAGGAGAGTTTTTGTCTGGGCTTGTTTTAAGCCATGAGGACACATTTTCAGCCTCATAACTATATACATGAAATTATAACCTAACATTACTGTAACAACAATTAATATAACATCACTATAACAACAATGCTCAGTGCATCATGAGCCTTTCAAAAATACCCAACATGACAATCCAACTTTGCACTGGATTCCACATAATCATTTTACAGGGATGAACATGGAGATGCTGGGTGTTCCCACGAGGTACAGAGCGTCACAACTGTACCATGCACAAGCACTTTTAAAGCCATTCCACTGCAAACACAACTTTTGTGTTTTTGTCTAGTTCCCTTTGTTCTTCATGAAGGCTGATAAAACATTAACATAATTAGCTTGTCTGCTAGGACAATAATTTCAGAAGAACTAGTGGTGCGATGATTAGCAATTCATTGGTTGGAAAGAATGTTAATGTGACTGTTGCCTGTCTTCTCCTAAAATAAATATGACAATCAGCAGTTTTTATGCATCTTTCTGTAGCAAGTATAGCTAGAAATAAGGTATCCTACTGATTTTGTTGCCTGATTCAATATCACTGGATGACAATGTTTCCACTGATGTATCTTCACTTATAGTTTTATTGCAGCAACTAATCATGTGTGGGAATAATTTTACTTTCAGCTACTAATGACTTCCTTAAATAAAAGGTGTTAAGATGCATCCTCAGCATCCTGACTACAGCACAAAATATTCCCTATGCATATATAAGTGGAGGGGAATAACCAGCAGCTGATCCAGGCATGCTCCCCTTTCCCCCCTAATCCACAAACGCTCTCTCCATAGTTGCTCCTCTGGGGGAAAAGAGCAATGTGCAGGGAACAGATGGACCAGGAGCTGGAAAGAGTCAGTCCAGAGGGATGAACATTCTCCACAACATCCTTTCCTCCTTAACTCTGAGGGAATTCTTAATGCTCCCAAGGAAAAGATTAATTGAAAACTCTACTCTACTGGCCTGCCAGAATCACATCACTGCATTTTTTATTCTATTTTAAGGAAATAAGTTGTGTATTGGATGACTTGGCCCAGTATGTAAGGAATTCCCATGCATGAATATGGAATTGTCAGATTGTGTAACTCCATGATTCTACTGTGGTTATCTTTGTCTTCGCTGCTCTATTCCCTTCTATTTGTTACTCTTACTTCTTGTGTTTTGTGTATACTGGGACTGTAAGATCTTTAAGATAGGGACTGTGCCTTTCAGTTGTACAGTGAAGTATCTAGTGCATGTTGGGACACTAGATAAAATAATAAAAATAGTGTATTGCTATTATAAGATATTGGCACATATCAGATACATAGAAAGGCATGAGAATGGAGAGAAAATATCTCCCACAATAACTTTCATAAGAAAGGCACATCTTGAAGTGTGTCAATTTTCCATATAAAGAACAGATGTTTTAAAAATTATAGAACCAAACAAAGATGGACAATTTTTCTTTTTAAAATGAGCATTTGTGTTTTTTAAGAAAGCCCATTTATTAAAATGAAATAACCATATATAATTGTAATTCATTTAAAGTAAATTTTAGAAACACTCCAGCTCATAATCCTCACATCTAGCTTCTAATAGGAGAATTCTTCCAAATAGCTATGGATCAGGCTGGACTCATAATAAAGGCAAAAGCCAACATTTAAAAAAAATGTTTTAAACAAAAGTGGGTTTTATTTATTTAAGACAAAATTCAACTTATGTCTGAAGAAAGTATATATTCCAGAAAGGCACCAATCTTGATTTGAAGGCATCAAGAGATGAGGAATCCACTACTTCTCTTAGTTGTTTGTACCAACAGTTAATTACCCTTACTGTTAAAAATGTGTTCCTTATTTCTGCTTTGATTCCCAACCAGTGGTTTTTGTTGATTCTTTCTGCACTAGATTGGTATTTTCTTCCTCTGCAGGTATTTCACCGTAATGAAGTCACTTCTCAGTTTCAAGCTCTGACATGCAGAATGGGATCTGACTCCAGATCAAAACTGTGTGTGCGTGCACATGCGCCTCTCTTCAGGCTCATAAATAGAGATGATCAAAAAACAAAATTGTCATCCCAAAGGGAACTTAGACTTTCAATTTCATTTTGTCCCTAATCAGGATGAAAATTAAAATTTTTAGAATTTTTAACAAAATGAATTATTTTAAAATGTTTCATTTCAACAAAATCTAAATATGTTCTTTCATCTATTGTTTTGACTATTATATTATAATTTATAATAGAACATACATGCTGAAATGATAGCTGAAACAAAATATTGACCCTATTGAAACAAAATATTTTGATCATTTGCCATTGAATATTTTCATGAAATTAATATTTTCCTGTGAAATGTTTCAATTTCATTGAAGCAGCATTTTCCAATGGAAAATTGTCTACCTCTGCTAATGAGTTCTCTATTATAGCAACACAGGCTGGAACTAGAGCTATGCCAAACCTTCATGATAAAAAAAACAACCGTGCAAAATAAATTTGGGCCAAGTTTGCAAGATATTTAGTTGGTGATTGGTGCTGCTTTGAGCAGGGGGTTGGACTAGATGATCTCCTCAGGTCCCTTCCAACGCTGATATTCTATGATTCTATATGACATTTTAGGGTTTCAAATAGAAAGTATATGAAATTTGGTGCTGCAGCTGGGTATGCCACGACCACACTTCTTGCTCTGACTTCTGTGGGTTAAAAGAAGAGGGGAAGTGCAGAAGAACACTAGAGCTTCTACTTTTGTGACAGCTTCCCCCTTCCCCCCACAGTCAGGGCAGTTTTTGAATGGCCATTTCATCTGAGTTTTGCCTTGAATTAAATCTCCCAATATAAAATGAACTTCAGGAGTTCAAGCCTGTGCAAACCAAAACCAAAGAGAAGGCTCTTACAAGGTGAAATAATCAAAATTCATTCAGCTTGAGTTGGAACTCATCCTAGAATCGTTTTCAACCTCTTTTATTCAAGTCACTCTAGTACAAATCCTAATTTGTAACTCCTCACTTTTTCCTTAAACTCTCCTCACCTTTGGAGCTGAGCATGCTGGCATTTAGCTAGATGCTTTTGTCCCTGCTTTTCTTGCTCACCTGACATCTTTACAAAAGCTCTCATCTAATCCATAGAAAAACTTCTAAATTCGGTCATTCATTCTTGCTGGCTTTGTCTTAGTTACTGCAACTACAAAAGACTGTTTCCACCTCCTCCAATTTTATTAGATTAGCATAGACTATTCATTGCTTGATTTATTGTGTATGGTATACAGAAAGTTAATAGCTTTTTGTTTTTCTGATCCAAACCATTTTATTTACTTTGCAATTAATCAGCCCAGGTACATAATGTAGTTGAAAATTAACATGCTGGTTGAAAGCTTTTCTGCAGTTCTTAGAATTTAGATGACATTTTCTGTTATTTCCTTTTCTTATTTACATTATTTTTACTTTTCAACATTTTGTTAGAATTTCCCTGATAGCTATTAAATTCCTCTGTCAGCTCTCAAACTGCCAGCCAAGTAGTGATGAGGAAATTGAAAAATAAACTTTTAAAATAGCCCTACATTACAGGAATTTTCAAAGGGGATTTTGCAAAACTTCAGTTACTCCAGTACTGCCAATCCCAAGCATTCAAAAATCATGAATCAGGGCTCACTTACAAATCCTTATATTGGTTTGTCATAAAATTATAATGAAAAAAGTAAGTTTGATGTTCTTTTAATTTGCCTTCTGGTTTCTGAGTCTTTTGGATACATTCACCTCATGTTTTCAAGATTTTTTCTGCCATATTGAAGAAGACTGGAAACTTTTTTTTCAACTGAAAGGTGAGGTTCTTTCGCAGTCTCTTTGTTACATCACTTAGGACCTTAAGATAAACACCAAATATTGTGAGACTTATTTGTGAGATAAAAATCAAAAGAGTTGTCATCCTGCACCAGTATTTGTATTCCCTTAAAAGCTTCTATTACCAGTCTAGAAGTGGTGAAGTTAAGATATAAAGTGGTCATGATTCAGATATGAGAAGCAGTGTGGTATGGTTGGTAGGTCACTAAACAAAGAATCCGGGGACCTAAGTGTTATTCCCAGCTCTCCCACGGGGCTGCTGTATAACTTTGGGCAAGTCATTTCACCTCACTGCCTCTGTTTCCCCTTTCACCCTTTGTCTATTTACACTATCATTCTTCAAGGCAGGAATGGTCTCTTACTGTATTTGTACAGAACCTAGAACAATGTGCCCCCAAGCTTGGTTGGAGTCTCCAGTTTCTATCATGTTACAAAGAATAAGTCTATTTTCACACCATCAGCTATATCTAGGGATACATCCTGTCATAAGGATTGAAAGGAAGCAGAGCTGTTACAATTCCATGATGCAGTGGGAAGCAGCATGCAGGTGCAGCCTCTACATACTGCACTGCATGCTGCACAGAGCTGCTTCCCATTGTAGCAGACAGGTGTGGATGTGTTTTTTTTTTAAATAACCTATCAGCAACACAGAGTATGCTTTGCTCAGTGATTTACAAAGTAGCTGTGGGATGAAATCCCCTCCCTCAGGCCACAAAGCAATAGCAGAACCATTCCATGGTCCCCAATGTGCTTTGACACCAGTTCTGAGGCACTCTGTACTCTGTTGTCTGCTAAAGCATTGCTACTCCATTGGCTACTCCTCTCCATGTCAGGGAATCCTGAGTGCCCCCAGGAGCTCCTTTAAATGTGAATTTTAGAGGCATGGGAGTTAGCGGGATGTGTGGGGTCTCACACTTCAGTTAAAAGCATCCAAGAAAGGCAATATTGCCTGCCCTCCCACCAGATTTCCACCAGCTTTAATTTCCACCAACGGCTCCATAGGAGCCTTGCTGGCAGATGCTACTGTGGCAATGTGCTCATCAGCATAACCTCGGTTCCTCTAATCATTCTACTTACCTAGACAGAGACATCCACACTTTGTCACTTCTCCTGCCACAACTTTCCCGTCAAATCTCTTCCTGCCTTGTTATCCTGATGTGGATTTCTGCTCAAAAAGCCAGCAAAATCCAAACTGAATCTGGCCCATAAATCAGAAATAGTTTTTCCTCCAGAAATAATAGTCACCAGAAGTATTAACCTATGTCCACTTGCTCTAAGACTTATCACTTTATCTCAGGACAAATTATAAAATGCCATCATCCACTCTTCTGAATTTCAAGCAGACATACACAAAGCCAGATTGTGTCTGACTCAAAGAAGAGTGAGCAAGATGGAAGAGGTTCCCCTATGAAGGGTACAGCCACAGTCTCAGTGCTTGTGTTCTAGAGTACTGCCGTCAGCAGCCACTAGATTTTCTAAAGGAGGTAGGGAAAGCCGAGCCCATGTCCCTGTCCCCTTTTTGCACCAGCCAGTAAAACCAATAAGGCTTTGGGGAACACTGTCTCCAGACCGTAAATGGTCTTACATCTCCCTATACAGCATCATCCTTCAAATCCTGACTCAGCGAGAAGCTCATGGTCATTCCTGTGGTAACAGTGTTTCTGCAGCCACCAATATAGCTTACAACATTGACTATTAGCCTGCAGGAATTCACCAGTTCCATACTCTGTGATCCCCTCCATCAGGCAGATTGTGACTTTCTCTAAAACCATGTCGTAAGGAGCATATTTCTTATGCTTATAAGAAGCACATGGGATTTTTTCAGGGAAAAAGGCAATACGCTGCATTTATTGAGAATATAGCAGTTAGCATATGCTTTTCAGTCACACGCACTCACACACACCATGCACACAGTCCTGCCTGTTGATGTTTATAGTTACCAGTCCAGAGTCTGGATCAATCTAGTGACCAGCCAGATTGGTCGCAGAGGGGAGTCAGGCTCTGTTGGTCATGATCCGATGCTCCTGGAGTTGTGGCAAGATAAACCCAAAGTCCCATCGCCAAGCACCCTGTTCTTATAGTCTTTTTTTTCTGTTGAAGTCTATGGATTTTGCTGTGTTAGTTTGTGACTTGTTACTCCTTAATTGGTGTTATCTTTTGATGTTAACATTCCAAACACCTCTGAGAGGGTCATCCTGTCCTGGTTTTGATTTAAACAATTGCCTTGTCTTTAGAGGTGCCAGCCTCCACCTCAGGGTCGTCAATCTGCCCTTCCTTCATTATGGATGCACGTTGATGGTTCTCTGGTGTCGTTAAGTCTCTTCACTCCTTCTTTCTTGACCATCTGGCTATCACAATGGCCTTCACACCTTCTCTTTTTCTGATGCATACATTCCTCATTCACACAAACAAACAGTCTTTTACGGAGACCTTCAAAAGGTATACAGCAGTTTTTATACTGAGCAAGAAAGGCATTGTAAATTAAACCTTACTAAATCTTGTAATCAAAACAGTTCACATTGTGGCCCTGGCCTTCAACATTCCTCTAATCTCCTTAACATAGACACAATACAAAATCCTGTCTCTTACTTACTAAACCTTAAAACAAAGAAATGTATATTTAACCAGAGTGCCTAATTCATAACACATATAGGAAATCCTAGCAGACATTATAACTTATCCTAAAATAAAAGGGTGACCATAATCAGTCATAAGAATTGTTCTCGTCTGTCCCTGCCTTAACATCTGATCTGACACTAGCAGTTTGTCAGATGCATTTTTACCAATGTCCCAGAGGGTCATTCCTTTCTGCTATTCAAAAAGGGTGTCTGGCAGGATGATCAAATCATACATTAATTCTTATAGTACAAATATAAAATCCTGCTCCTACATATTGACTATGTCTGTTTATTCTTTATATACCAAAAGTAATTTTTAAAAGCACAGGAAATATAAAGGAGAAAAAATGTGGTAGAGCTTATATCAAACTTTTCCCAGTCTTTGGAACATTTGGAAACTAAGTATTTTATTTTTTCCCCTTACTATTTAACTTTATTGCTATTTCTCAGCAACTGACAATAGTGCCAAGATACGCAGCAGAAGAGATCAAATGATAGGGGAGCAATTCTTTGCTCCCTGAAACAGATTGCAGTGGTAGTGAGGTTTATGTACAGTCAAACAACCTTTCGGCTTTAAAGCTGAGGAGCATAACTACTTCATGATAAAAATCCAAAATATTCCACATTAGTTATGAGAGACTGAAGGGGAGTTTTGTTTGTGCTTGCCTAGTTGCCTAGTATCTCTAAAATGCCTATCCTCATTTTGTTTACTGTCTATAGTATCATAAATGCTGTGAAAAGCAAGTAATGTTCATATGGATAGGGAATAGGGCTCACATAATCTGTTCATGGAATGGGAATGATATTTGAGATTTGCTTGACAACACTGTATGCTTCTAATGGGAGTCTTGGAAATATCTCCTAATGAGGTATGCAAAATTCAGTGGTATCCATTTGCAGGGGATTGGATTAACATTTTCTATGTGGTGATTTACATATGTTCTCATCCCCACAGGGTCCACTTTGTGTTTTGAAACTGTCTCAGCCAAAGTGGCTTTGCATCAAAACTGTAATGTGACCCAGGTTCACTCAAATTGGTCCCATGTTTACTCAAAATGCCTGCAAGCCTTTTGACAAAGCTGAGTTGAATTTCTAGCCTGTACTATCATCTGTCAAGTTTCATACAACTTCAGATTTTATATCCACTGTAGTGAGGTGGTGTGGCTCCCCGCCGCCCTGGAGAGGGTCGAGCCCCAGCTAGCCCCTTTACATGTGGTGGAGAATGTGGGCATGATCCCTTGGCCCCTGTGAGAAGGGAGGAGCACAACCTCTGAGGGGGAGCACAACCCCGAGAGCGCCATGGAGATGGATCGACTGATCAAGCT
This sequence comes from Dermochelys coriacea, assembly GCF_009764565.3. Lineage (NCBI taxonomy): Eukaryota > Metazoa > Chordata > Testudines > Dermochelyidae > Dermochelys > Dermochelys coriacea. Next base: position 87,435,143 of record NC_050074.1, on the reverse strand, counting down.
CCTGACAGAGAGCCAGGAGTGACAGCAGGCAGCCGCCCAGCTCCAGCAGCAGCAATAGCTCATTCAACAACTAGGAGCCCAGCTGCAGCAGCTGGTGACGGCGTTACCTTTCCCCAAGGAGCCACAACCGGGAGACGTGGCCAGGTCACCACGCCAGTGCGGCTAACCAAGATGGGACCTGACGATGACCCCGAGGCTTTCTTGGTAACATTTGAATGGGCAGCACTGTTCACTGGGTGGGCCCCGACCAATGGGCCACTCTTTTGGCCCCATACCTGACCGGGACAGCCCAAACAGCGGACCAGGGGCTGGCTATGGAAGAGGCAAGGGATTATAACTGGGTAAAGGCAGCAATCCTGGACACCCTGGATGTCAGCCCAGACACCTTCCAGCAGCAGTTCCGAAGCCAGACATACTCCATAGGCACCCGACCCTAGCTGGTGGACCAAGCCCTGACGGAAATGTGCAAGCAGTGGCTACAGTCGGAGAGAAGGACGGTGGAGGTGGTCACGTAACAAGTCATCCTAGAACAGTTTGTGCACATCCTCCTGGCCCGAGGACGGGCCTGGGTGCTCCGCCATTGGCCAGCAACTTTAGCAGTCGATGTCACCCTGAGGGAAGACTTCCTCACAGCTGAAGCACCAGTGGGGCCTGCTATCTGGGCCAACCCCCCCGGGCCAGAATGCCCTACCACCAAAAAGAAAGGGGGTACCCCGACCAAGCTGCGGGGCCTTTCCTGCAAGCAAGAGGCTTGCTCAGGACTTTGGGTCAGACACCCCAAACGTCCCCCTCGACAAGGGTCTGCAACCACTCTATTGAACGTCCCGGGGACCAGTCAGAGTACACCCAGGAGACCGCCGGAGCCCCCACCTGGAGCTCAGGCCCTACTTTCTATGTGGGAAATATGGACATTTGCAGCATGACTGCACGGAAATGGACTGCAGCTTCGGCCATTTCTGTGCAGGGGAGACCAACCAGAGGCTCCCAAGATCACGGTTCTGGTAGTCGTCAGAGACCATCACACCCAGGCTCTGATAGACTCTGGCTGCGGCAAGACACTGATTCGCCAGGCTTTGGGATCCCAGGCTGACCCCCACTTGGGAACAATTCGGCTGCAGTGCATCCACGGTGATGTGCGGCCCTCTTCCAGTGCCTGCATCCCGTTAACAGTGGCCGGGGTCACCCGACGAATCGCTGTTGGCCTGGCCCCTCGACTAGCATATCCAGTGATCCTGAAGCGGGACTGGCCCGCATTCGAGGAGATCCTCCGCTCGACCCCGGCGCTAGAAGGAGAGTGTCCTGAGGTCCAACCGGAGGAGGAGGAGGATGGGAGTCCGGAACCCAAGAGGGGACCGAAGAAAGACAGCCCTTTACCGGGGCCCTCAGTCAAACCCCAACTCCATACCGATTTCTGCCGAGACCAAAGAGCCGACCCCACCCTTAGTCAGGCCTACGATTTTGACCTGGATTTTGACGCGGTTCTTCTGGCCTGGTGTTCACCAGGAGGTGAGGAACTATTGTAGCTCCTGCCTGGAGTGCCAGTTAGCCACTCCCCTGCGAGTACCCATGGCCCCTTTAGTTCCCATGCCCACCATGGAGATGCCATTTGAGAAAGTGGCCATGGACCTGGTGGGCCCACTCCCGAAAAGTGCTTCAGAGTTCCACTATGTATTGGTCATTGTTGACTACGCCACCCATTTTCCCGAAGCCTTGCCCTTGCGGAGCACCACTGCCCGGACCATCGCCGGTGAACTGGTGAAGGTCTTTGCTCAAGTGGACTTGCCCTGGGAAATCCTAATGTACCAAGGCACCAATTTTACCTCCTGGTTGTTGCAGCAGGTATACGAGCTCCTAGGGGTTAAACAATTACGCATCTCCGTCTATCACCTGCAGAAGGATGTCCTGGTGGAACGATTAAATCGGACCCTAAAGGAGATGTTGCAGAAGTTCCCCCCAGAGGAGCTATGCCGGTGGGACCAGCTGCTCCCTCCCTTGCTGCTAGCCATCCGCGAAGTACCCCAGTCATCAACAAAGTTCTCCCCATTTGAGCTCCTATATGGAAGCTGTCCACGAGACCTGTTGGACTTAATGCAGGAAACATGGAAGCAGTCCCCCTCCACAACCCAGGGCCTCCTGAAGTATGTCCTCCAGCTGCAGGAGTACCTTGCTCAGGCTGGTGCCCTCACTCACAAAAACTTAAAGGTCGCGCAGGAAGTGCAGGCGTGTGCCTTTGAACCAGGAGCTTGGGTCCTGCTCCTCCTGCCATTGAGGGAGTTGAAGCTACTGGCCTGTTGGCAGGGACCCTATGAGCTGGCTCAGAAGGTCGGGCCTGTCACCTACGAGATCCACCAGCCTGACCGGCGCAAGACCACCCAAGAATACTATGTGAATTTGTTGAAACCGTGGCGGGAGCAGGAGGCCCAGCTGATTAAACCTTACCTGCCAGAGCCAGAGTTGGGTCCCCGCGCACCCCTGACAGAGGACCCTGCTGTCCCCCTGCTCGCGACATCCTCACGGAGAAACAGCACAAGCAGGCCCAATGTCTCCTATAGACTTTCTGGAGAACCTCTATGGCCCTTCCCGGTTATATAACCCTGGTCCATCACTCAATTCAGACCAAGCAGGGGAAGGTAATCCAGGAGACGACCAGGCCGCTGCTGTACCAAATGTGACAGGAGGTGGAGGAGGAAGTACAGGCCATGCTGGCCTTAGGAATCATTGAGCCATCACAGAGCGAGTGGCACAGTCCAGTGGTGCTGATGCCCAAGCCCGACCGCACCCAATGCTTTTGTATAGACTTCTGGTGGGTTAACAGCATCTCACGGTTCGATGTGTATCCTATGCCCCCTGTAAATGAACTCCTTGGCTGCCTAGGAGAGGCCCGGTTCATTACCACCCTCGACCTCAGTAAAGGATACTGGCAGATCCCACTCATCTACACCTCTAAAGGAGAAGAGAACATTCGTCATCCCAATGGGACTCTACCAGTTTACATGGATGCCTTTTGGCCTCCATGGGGACCCGACGACATTCCAGCAACTAATGGATCGCCTTTTGCAGCCCCATCAAGAGTATGCGGAGGCCTATTTGGATGATGTCGTGATATACAGCCGCCACTGGGAGGACCACCTGGAATGCGTAGTGGCGGTCCTGAGATCCACACGACATGCGGGATTGACAGCCAACCCAAAAAAGTGTTGCATCGGATGGCAGGAGGCCACGTAACTAGGGTACACCATAGTAGGGAAGACGAGTGAAACCCCTCATGGGGAAAGTTCAAGCCCTGGCAGCCTGTCCGCCACCCACCACAAAACGCCAGGTATGACAGTTTCTGGGGCTCACAGGCTACTATCTGCGGTTCATTCCACAGTTTGCTTCCATCGCAGCCCCCTTAACAGGAGTTTTGATGAAGGACAGTCCCCGGTGGGTGCCATGGTCCTAAGACTGTGGAGACACCTTCCGGACACTCCAGATGTGTCTGCCAGGAGCTGGTCCTATACAGACCGGACTTTGACCGGGGGTTTATCCTCCATATGAATGCCTCGGAGGTGGGGATCAGGGCCGTCCTGTCCCAGGACATTGATGAAGATGACCACTCGGTCTTATACCTCAGACAAAAATTATTCCCCCACAAGAAGAACTACGCTGTAATCAAGAAGGAAGCATTTGCCATGAAGTGTGTCTGCGACTCCCTACAGTACTATCTCCTCAGGGCTCCATTTACACTAGTCACAGACCATGGCCCCCTCCAATGGTTAACGAGAATGAAAAACAATAGATTACTGCGGTGGTATCTAGCCTTACAGCCCTACACTTTCACCATCCAGCATAGGGCTGGTAAGGACCACGCGAACACAGACTGCCTGGCCCCAACGAGCAGGAGCCAGACTTGAAGGGGGGTGTATGTAGTGAGCTGGTATGGCTCCCCGCCACCCCGGAGAGGGACGAGCCCATCCAGAGGCCAGGATGGGCGGAGCTAGGGAGCTCTGAGTCCATCCCTCAGAGGGTCAGGCGGCGACCCAGAAGTAAAAAGGCTCGCCCTCAGAGCTCACTAGAAGGCCAGCCGCCGGGGAGGCCAGACGCCTCCAGCCTAGCCCGCGACTGGGAAGACCCTTGCGGCCCAAGGTGCATGCCAGGACTGGCCCGACTTGCCCTGCAACCGCTACCCGGAGGAGTTGCTGGACCTGCCTCTCGCCCGGTACCCCGAGGAACCCATGGTGCTGGACTCCCCGGAGGACTCCACCGTGACTCAGGTACCACCAGAGGGGGAATCAGGAAGTAGCCCAGGGACAGCCGACCCTAGTCTGGCTATAGCACTGCCAGAGCCCATATCAGTGTGTTGTGGCCAGGGTCCACACTGACACAGCAGAGGATCTTCTACCGCAGCTAGGGCCCCAGGCTGGGACACAGTGGAGTGGGGGGCCTGTGTCCCCCTGCCACCCACGAGCTGGGTGACAGTCTCCCACTCTTCCAAACCATTTGGAGGCTTGGGCCTACTGTTACGCTCAGCCCTGCCTGAGGGCCTGAGCTCCTAACTCATTATTGCCCCGCCCTGACCTAGGGCCTGGGCTCAGTACTGTTTGTACTGTTTCTGCTCAGCCCTGCCTGAGGGCCTGAGTCATTATTGCCATGCCCTGACCTAGGGCCCCGGCATAACTGAACTTATTTTCTGCCTCCACAAGAGCCGCCAGGGAAGACTTCTGCGGCCGAACTAATTCCCCAATCCTCAGCTGTGTGAGTGAGACGGTGTGGCTCCCCGCTGCCCTGGAGAGGGTCGAGCCCCAGCTAGCCCCTTTACACCAGTTTCACACAACTCTACTAGTTAGCCCCATGTACAGTTTTGCTACATTTTCTTGGTTTTGAATTTGATTGGATTGGTTTCTGTGGTTATTCTTGTTCTCCTCCCCTTCGATTGTTTCTCTTATTGTGCAGACTGAAATCCCTGTGTTGTTTGCTATGGTGATTTTATTTTATGGTATCTATGGGGAGGAGCGTTTCTTGGGAATCAAGAAGTCATGGAGATAAGAATCTCCAGCTATCCAAAGTCACAATAAAAGCAAGGAAATTGTAGTCTTGGGCATAATAAAACATACAGTATATAAAACTGAAATGACCAAGCTTAGTACAATACATTTTTACAGAGCTCAGTTCATTTCTGGAATAGGCTTGGTCTCAGCAATTCTTTGTCCACTCTTCCCCCTCCCTTGCCTTGTATTTCTGTAAATACATCAGACACAACAGGAAGCAGAACTTCAGCTGGGGCACATCAGCATAGATCCATTTACATCAGTTATTTTCTGGTCTGGGAAATAAATTCCTGCAGCCATTTAAACAGACCAGAGTTCCTGAAGATGTGAGCATCATGAACCTTTCCCGGCCATCCCATGTTGATGTTGGTGAAACGTCCCTTATGATCCACCAGTGCTTGCAGCACCATTGAAAAGTACCCCTTGTGGTTTATGTACTGGCTGCCCTGGTGGTCCAGTCCCAGGATAGGGATACGAGTTCCGTCTATTGCCCCACCACAGTTAGCAAATCCCATTGCAGCAAAGCCATCTAGTATGACCCGCACATTTCCCAGAGTCATGACCTTTGAGAGCAGCAGCTCAATGATTGCGTTGGCTACTTGCATCACAGCAATTCCCACAGTAGATCTGCCCACTCCAAATTGATTACTGACTGACCAGTAGCTGTCTGGCGTGGCAAGCTTCCACAGGGCTATTGCTACTCGCCTGTGAACTGTGAGGGCTGCTCTCATCTTGGTTTTCTTGCGCTTCAGGGCAGGGGAAAGCAAGTCACAAAGTTCCATGAAAGTGCCCTTACGCACGCAAAAGTTTCAGAACCACTGGGAATCATCCCAAACCTGCAACACTATGCAGTCCCACCACTCTGTGCTTGTTTACCATGCCCAGAATCAGTGTTCCTCGGCATGAGCCTGCTCCAGTAACATCATGATTGCCGGGGACCACGGTTTTAGAGAAATCTGTGTTCATGTCCTCATCACTGCGCTGCCGTTGTATTTTTAAATACAACAAATTGGCTATGCAGAAATTTCATCCATTACATGGAAAGGATTCAGTTATTTTGGATTCACGCTGCAAATGGTGCAATGGATGATGATGAATTTTAACAGCTGGTTGTTTCAATTAATATTTTCACTTTGGCATCATGATTATGAATCCAAATTATTCTTCTCTAATGTAAAAACCATAGTTTTATATTACATTGATCAGCAAATGAAAAAGCTAATTCCCCCAATTCTTCTTCCTGGAAAAGTTTCCATATCTTTTCTACTTAGAAAACTAAAGGACATCAGACAGACTATGGCTAATACAATCTAAATTATAAAAAAAAAACAGCCTCAAATCATGGATGAACAAGAATAACTATAGTGCACCCTCAAAAGAAGAAAACCATAGATCAAGATTTTTAAAAACTGAAGCCTAAATTTAGGTTCCTAACTCTATATTTGGGCTTTTCAGAGGTGGTATGAGCAAGCAGTCTGACTACATTAGGAGCTGTTGAGTCTGAAATTCTGGAAAGTCAGACCACTTACTTATGAGCCCTAAGTTTGGGTTTACGAGCCTGTCTTTATGCTCCTTTTTTGACACATCTTAGTCTAACTCAAAGTGATCTACCAATTTCTGTGCTGCAGTACTGGACTTTTGATTGGCCAGTATCTGACTTGCATTCATTCAAAATTTGGTTTCAGAGTAAATTTGTTAGTCTCTAAGGTGCCACAAGTACTCCTATTCAAAATTTGGTAAGCTTTAAAAGTTTTTAGTTTGGAACTCTAGCTTTGGCTGAATGGGGATAGTGATTTCACTTAAATGAATCTTTCCCACTTGTGAACATATCCCTGTCTGAGAACCAGACTGAGCTGGCAGAGGCAATAAGGCCAAATTAAAAATATATCTTGTTTAAGTTTGCATTTTTGCTGAGAAGCTTGAGATCTCAAAGTTACCTTAACTGTGCGCACGCACATACACACACACACACACACACACACACAGTCTTTTACCACTTAACTTCCCTCATATGATAATTTAATCTAAATTTGCTTCATACTGCCATGGGAAATAACAAAAAACTTATTTGGTGGAGTTTAGCTCTCCAAGATTTTGATTTAGACATCCAACACATCTCAGGAGCTTCTAACAAAGTGGCTGATGCACTCTCCCATGAAAGTTTCCCAGAATCAACTGGTTAAAATCGTCCTTGAGATGTGGAAAATATTGTTTGTCTTTATATACTTGGTAGTATATTTAGAGGTGCATGTGTCTTATTAACTCTGTTTTTTCCTAGAGCTCCAGGAGGAAATCCCAGCCAGTGTTTCACTCTAGCTGTGATTTGGGGGGGGGCATGTCATAAAAATAAAGGGAAGGGTAAACACCTTTAAAATCCCTCCTGGCCAGAGGAAAAACCCTTTCACCTGTAAAGGGTTAACAAGCTAGGATAACCTCGCTGGCACCTTACCACAATGACCAATGAGGAAACAAGGTACTTTCAAAGCCGGAGGGAGGAAGAAACAAAGGGTCCGTGTCTGTCTGGTGATGCTTTTGCCTGGGACAGAATAGGAATGGAGTCTTAGAACTTAGTAAGTAATCTAGCTAGATATGTGTTAGATTATGATTTCTTTAAATGGCTGAGAAAATTAAGCTGTGCTGAATAGAATGGATATTCCTGTGTTTGTGTCTTTTTGTAACTTAAGGTTTTGCTTAGAGGGATTCTCTATGTTTTGAATCTAATTACCCTGTAAGGTATTTACCATCCTGATTTTACAGAGGTGGTTCTTTTTACCTTTTCTTATATTAAAATTCTTCTTGCAAGAAACTGAATGTTTTTTTTCATTGTTCTTAAGATCCAAGGGTTTGCGTCTGTGGTCACCTATGCAAATTGGTGAAGATTTTTATCAAGCCTTCCCCAGGCAGGGGGTGCAATGTTTTGGTGAGGATTTTGGGGGGGAAAGACGTTTCCAAACAACTCTTTCCCAGTAACCAGTCAAATGTTTGGTGGTGGCAGTGGAAGTCCAAGGGCAAAGGGTAAAATAGTTTGTACCTTGGGGAAGTTTTAATCTAAGCTGGTAAAAGTAAGTTCAGGAGGTTTTCATGCAGGTCCCCACATCTGTACCCTAGAGTTCAGAGTGGGGAAGGAACCTTGACATGGTGGCAGCAGACCCTTTGTTTCTCCTTCCCTCCAGCTTTGAAAGTATCTTGTCTCCTCATTGGTCATTGTGGTCAGGTGCCAGCGAGGTTATCCTAGCTTCTTAACCCTTTACAGGTGAAAGGGTTTTTCCTCTGGCCAGGAGGGATTTTAAAGGTGTTTACCCTTCCCTTTATTTTTATGACAAAACCTAAGATCAATTCTTGAGGAAAACCTGCCCCAAAAGTAGTAGTGCATATCTGCACACCTAGAACTCAAATTAAGAATATTCTCTCATACAATGTGAATTTGACAGATTTCAAAATTCATAAACCACTGCTTTTTAACATACATGAGCTATAATTAATACTTCTAATTATTGAAATAGTTCTCAACACTTATACAAATTTAAAATTTGAATGAAATGTTTTTATAAACCACCACTATGACTGGTTTAAATAATTTCATCAGATGAACAGCTGATCTGCTCCAAATTTCTGGTACTGCAATTATGAGGTAGCTGGAGTTAAAGGTCCAGATTCTATTTCTATAGGAAATATAAAGCATATAAAATTTTGCTTATGGTCTAAGTCAGGAACACTAAGTCAGGAACAATATTCAAATATGGGTCAGAATCTTGGGCTATGTAGTAAAACCATGTTAAGAACTTGATACCAGTCAGCTTTGTGTTCTTGGGGAACCAGGGCACAGTAACTAGACTGTCTGACTCATGAAAGACACCCCCCGCACACCTGCACCAGTCTCTGCTTGAACCAAAACCAATCAGAGAAAAGGCTTGCAGAGAGCAGTGAAGGGTGTTGGGAGACACACCTAAACCCCTCCTGACAAGGGTGACAAGATTAAGACATCTCCATTAGTATACAGAATTAAGAACAGAGACAACTCCCCTAGTCTCATCAGCATGAAAGATGGGACAGAGACATTTCCATTTGCATACAGAATGGAGAACAGAGAACCACACTGAACTCTGGGACCAGAAAAGCAGGGAAGTACTGCATCACGGGGGATCTCTGCTCCAGATATTAATGAACCTACACCTGCACAAACTCAGCTCTGCAATTATCAGACCAATTTTAGTAATGAATCTTTGATTGATATCCAAAATACTGATATCCAAAAGCCTAGTTGCATTGTGAGTTCCCTGGAAGAAAACACCACTCAGAGCCAAGAGTGATCAGCTCCTATTGTCTAGCTGAAAGAAAACCCTTGAGTCATCAGTTTACCTAGAAACAAATTTAGTGTTTTCCCTTGAACCACTGAATTTTCTCTAAAAAAATCCCTACTCACCCTCTAGTCAGTGTTCTGATGCATGAACCTAAACTCTGCATCAGTTCCACTGGAACGCCATCTTCTCCTGACTGATTGTGCTGGGGACTGCCTGTCCCCAGCACTCAGGACCCTGAACTTACCACCATCACCTGGGAACCCCGACCAGTTCAAGCTCCATGGAGTGGGTGAGATCTCTCTTCAGTTGCTTCTCTCTCTCTTTCTCTCTGAACTTACTCTTTTGTGTTTTTAACTTCCCCCATTTACTCTGCAGCAATGCTTCTTTTACCTAAGCTAAAGGTCCCTGCAGTGCCCAAAATACTGTTGGGTTTGCTCATTAAGTGGGTTACTACCAGTACAATTGTGATGTGAAAGTGGGGATAGGGACCTGTGGCATATAAGGGGGGGCAGTTGAAAGTGCTGCTTGGCCCAGCCTATTGAGACCAGGGGCACATACGGGTGACAGCTTGAAAGTGCTGTTTGACCCAACCATTGAGTACAGGGACATATAAGGGGATCAGCTTGAGAGTGCTGATTGACCCGGTCTGCTCAGACTTGCTATGTTAGTGAGAGTGTGTGTGTGCGCATGCGCTCATCTGGTTCTAGGGCTGGAGGAACCCAGTCCTGGGGAACCTAGATCCTGCAGGATAGCTCCATTGGGAAGGGACTTGCAGAAGGAAGGAGTAGAGCTCCATATGAACACAAGTGTGACATAAGCAGTACATTAATAGAATTACAGAATCTCCCCCTCACCCTCAAAGAGTAATTCTAATAAATGAGCATACCCCCAAAGTAATGGGCAAATCTGGTAACAGACTTGAGTTCCACAGGACTACTCGCACTTGTATAAGGTTACTCACAAGCAAAAGTACTTGCATGATGAGGCAAAAGGATGGGCTACATAGGCACAACTCCCATATTCACTCAACTTTCTTATTCAAGTGCAAATTATTATAAGAGCATTTAATTCAAAAATATGCAACCATTAATTTAAGGGGGAAAATAAGTAATTGGCTTCAATGGGAATTGTGCTTAAGTAAAGACCATATAATTTCTTCTGTAATATTTTTTGTGAATATAGAGAGGAAAAAAAGATGGATATTTATTCCATTTACTTAATTTGGTATATGATTTCTCCACTAGTGTAGGATAATTTGTTTGACCAGATAAGTTATGGGGTACACCGAAATAATGTCCTGAAGAAATCAATCAGTAAAATACTAAAAAGAGATAATGTTGGTCAGAATGCTAATTTTTAGAACTTTACGTGTAGCAATCCAAGAAATACAAGGGATTTTAATATGTCATCTTTCTCATGAAAAAAGAGCATAACTTAATCTGAATACATTTGAAATTTGATGCGCAATTGAGACTCCCAGATATTTTATACTTGGCTGAAATAATTTGGAATTTTTATCATCATCCACTGAAATAAAACAAAGTGTTTTTTTTTCATTTCTCTAGAGAATTTTAATAAATCCATCAGGAAATGAAGTTTATTTGCTTAAGCTATTTAATTGTGAATAATACTCAACAGTAAATAGGACTAAGTGAATACATTAAAAGAGTATTCAGGAACATTTTTGCAAATAAAATGAACCAATTTGTGACTCCTTTTATTCATTATGTGGATGTGCAGTAATTATTTGAAATAATATCGATGGAAAGTAAAAATTTGTGAATGCTAGTGTGAATAAACATTTGTGAATATTCATATTGGAAGTGTCCAGTAATTTTGAGAGACATTTATCTGCTCAACAGATTGGAAGAGTTCACAAATAATCACAGATAAGCTTCAATCCTGAAAAAAAAGCTTACTGGAAAAATTAAAATAACCCCCATACCATAAAAATATATTGCTGGACCGAATAATATTTTTCCTCAAACTTTTTTAAAAAAAGCTAACAGTAGTTAACTACAGTGTTACCATGGTATTGCACTCCTTTGAGGTCATACTATCCTATAGAACCAAAATGGCCTTTTCTTAATTAGTCACTATCACTTCTGTGGTGGTTTTTGGTCATCATCAATTAACTTCCTTCTAGCAGTTCCTGTTGAAGTTGTTTAAAATGCACAGCTACAGAGGAATCATCATCATGTCGTCTAATAGCACTTTTGTACCAATTAAATCTTGGTTTGATAGCGAGACTGGTTTTGACAATATACAGTAAATCACCAGGGCACTTTAATATAAATGAGATTGTCCTAGTCCCATATAATGAAGTAGCAGATTCTACATTCTCTATCTCCTGAAAGACTAAATAAATTATCTGCCCAGAAAGTATAATGTCCATTCCTCCTCCTGGGCATTTTCCTCGTCAAATGATAATATCAGTAGGGTATAAGGAGTAAGAGTTGGCCATAAGATTCAAGAGGTTGCTTCACTACAGAGATGATGCTATGATCTGAAGGTGAACTGTTCTATAATGAGATAATCATGAATTTGTTCTGATGAAAAATCTTATTGGACTTCTGTACTTCTGTTGAGCCTCCAGGGTTCATCATTTCTACTTAGCTTCTAACATAAATTACTGTTTTGTGGATTTTGAACAGGTATTCTGAACAAATGTTCCTGACTCTGTATCTATTACTTGGTATGCCAACCAGAATTATTTTTTTAAATTGGCTTTATTTTTTATTAAGAATCCTTAGAGGTTTAACATCTCCACTGTATTGTTCTGATACTAATCCATAGATAAGAGTAACACAATAAGCTCCCATATGTTGAACATGGAAAAGGGTAGACCGGGGCTGGCTGCAGGTGAAAGCTCAGACCTGGGTGTGCAGCAATGTGAGGGGAAAAGTGTGGGTCTGGATGCAGAGCAGGAGTGTGTTTGTGGGGTTGGATGCAGGGCAGAGGAGGGAGAGCTTTGGGCCCTGTCCTTAGGAAAATTCTGGTTGTGCCCTTGTTGAAGCTGGTGTGGGGGGGAAGAGAAATGCTCTTCATTAGGATAAATACAAGAAGCAGTTAAGCTCCTTTTTGGACTGATAGCTGAAACAGGGGCCAACACACAGGCCACGTGCAAGGCCAGTCACCAACTGAGCTTGTGGTCAGAGGGCAAAACTGATGCCATTGTAATCCCTTAATAGAATTCATTTTGGTAGCTGATGAAGTGATCCCTGTTATGTATATAGAGTTTAAAACTCCGAAAAGTATCTTGAAGCTTATATTACCACCACCACAGCTGGTGTGTTCTTCTAACTACTATGCACCAATCCTCTCTCTACTTACACATTGCTATCTCTCCATGAAAATGGACTGCAACTGGTTATAATTGGTTAACATTTGCAAAAGTTTCAAAATTGTCAGGAGCATTTAGAAATTTTTTTAAAAGTAGTGTTTTGTTCAAAATGACTTTTTGGTTCAACATTTTAATTGTTACACTTTAAAAAGGTGTAATTTGCCATTTGCTCATTAATTCAGATGTATATTAGCACTATTGTGATATTATTGTGATATTACTTTAAAAGCCTTACAATGTGCCTCGAGCTGCCACTTGGAGCCATGCCAAGGCCATAGATCTCTGTGCCATCTCGGGGGAAGCATCAGTGCAGCAAGCTCTAAAGGCCAGCCACTGCACTAAAGATTTGTTTGTGGACACTGCCAATCAGATGTCCCTGAGGCGTCACAACAAGTATGTCAACTAGTGCCAGATAAAGAACTAACAGCTCAGGGGAACTTGCATTCAAACCACAGATGCCAAGAGACAGTCCACCACTGGAAATGTGACCTGTCCATTTTTTGAGAAGCTGGACAGGATTTTGAGCAATTACACCATTAGCAAACCCCAAGGAGCTTGTGGATCCTATTACACCACTGGTGGTGCCCTCCTAACTTGATCCCCCGAGGGCAAGCAGCGACACTCACTGAGGACAAACAAAAGGAGGGTAGTGAAGAGCCCTCCCGAGAAAGCCAGGATCTCTTTGGGACTCAGCACCCTAAGGGAGGCCATATAGGAAGCCAGCTTGATTCCCTGGCAGAAACAGGAATCAAAAAGACAGATGCTATGCAAGGAACCTCAGCATATAAGTATCTATTGTCACCATCTATTATTATACTATACTGCTCTGCTACCTTCTGTTATGGCTGCAGCAAGCTTGGAGCCTTTCTGTGTCTCCAGCCCCCATCTCCATTCCTCCCTCAGCCTTCACTATACACATTTTCAAAATGGCATCTGCTCCAGCCAGGCAATTGGCTTCTCACACTAAAGTTCTGACTATTGACTGTTTTCAAGCCCATGCCCCAGAAGGCACATAACCATCTATTTATTTCCCTCTTCCCGTCCTCATATCTGTCTTGCCTGGTGAATGCCTCCCCACTCCCCAAACCCATTTGCCCACTCTAAATGATGACCAGCTTCCCATGGAATATTCAAATCATGAAAACATCCAGTGATGAAAACATCCAGTGACATTCAACAGTATATTGAGATAGTGGTTATAGCAGGAAAAGGAGTTTGGTTAGTATGCTCAGTTTACATGAGGTTGGCATAGGTATTGCATGCAAGTAAAGGTACTAAGACTATAGCTCTGTGCTGAGGTATAAAAGCCCCATAGCACGTTTGCACAGGAAAGAAGTTTACCACTGGGATAGCAAGGTGATACAGCCCTTAGTGGCTTTTCACAGGCTTGCACAGAGAAAGACTGTATGAAGCTTTAACTACTCCCAAGCAATGCAGAATCCAATCTAATTTTCTCTGCACTTTTAACATATCTACAGGGGAGAAAAAGCAGAATCTAAGACTGAGAAATTGCTCGCTTCTGGTGTGGACATTATATGGTGTAGTTGCATGATCATAGCCCCCAGTATTGCTCACAATTCCCTTCCATTCCTACAGCACTTCTGGGCGGCGGGATCATCTCAAGTGAATAAGCTCACCAATAAGCTCACCAATAAGACCAGGATCTGCCTGGTCTGCCCTTTGCTTTTTTAAATAGGGCCATTCTCTGCCTTCTCGTGTAACATCATTGAGAGTCACAGGAAAGGAAATGCAGAGGGGATTATTATCCAGCTCAGCTCCAGGTGCCCCTTGCTAGCCCCTCTGACACCATACAAGCACCTCCAAAGTACAGCAAAAGTGCAAAGCCAAACCAGGGACATAATTCTCAACTCCCCACAGCCTCCAAGTCACAATGGCAAACCCAAACAGCTTATGCTGCACAGACAAAAATCTCATAATAGCCCTCCTCATGCATACAAAACTTATGGTCTCTGAGGTCCCCTCACGATTCGGAATAATCTCAGGGCAGGAAATCATAAATACATGCCAAAAATGCTATTGTAATTTGTCTGCAATATAAACAATATCTACTTGTTTTATTACCCCATCCATGGTACTTGCAGAGGCCAGATCCTCAGGGACAGGGCCTTTAAAAAATAGCTGAGTGGCCAACTAATTTGAGAGGGAAGAAGTGGAAAAGTCAAGATGGAATGTTCACAGACTACATTTAAGATTCCCTCGCAGAAACTGAAAACAATGGAGGAATGTAGTCTGATTTTGTTCCTACATGCTCAAATTATTCGTGTGTAATCCTCCTTAGCAATTTGTCCATGTTCCACTTTTTGAAAGATTCCTTTTTGATTTTAAGGTCATTTAAGAGCTCTTGATGGAGCCATATTGGCCTCTTACTGTTCTTCCGATCTTTCCTTTGCTTCAGGATAGTTTGAGATTGTGCTTTAATATTATCTCCTTGAGAAACAGCCAGCTCTCCTCAACTCCTTTATCCCTTAGATTTTCTTCAGAGGGGGAGCTTACCTAGCTACTTCTTTGTTAAAGTCTGCTTTAACTGAAGTCTGCTAGCTAACATGTGTCAATTCACTATGAACTAAACTCCCTGCACAGACAAGGCCCAAGTTTCTCTCTGTTGTATCAGTGAGTTTGGGAGCCTTGGGGCAGTGGAATTTGATACAAATGGTTACAGTATCTGGCTGTCATGAAAATATCCTAGTTGGTAATTCATTGCTGTCATCTGTTTCCTGGAATCATTTGCAGACACCAGCTGTCAATGGGACTTTTACACTTAGCCATAAGAAACGAAGGCATCTGGACACCAGATTCCTTGCAGCTTTCCTTGGCATTCAGCATAATACTTTCTGAAAAGAAATTTCTCCAATTAGGCTTTTTTTTTTGTAAAATTGTTTCAGATAATTTTATATGTTGCAGAAATTTCTTCCCTCCGCCCCCACCTTCCCTCTTTCTTTTGTGACTGAGGATATCGTCCAGATATACAATAGTGTTTATTGTATTGGTGCTTGACAGTAGGCAGTGAGTTTTCAAATAAAACTCCCAAGATAGAGATTGACATCAGAACCACTTGACACAGATTTCTAATTAGTGCAGCACAGAGTAAATTGGTAAGATAAAGCAATACAATCATAGTGCTGCTTAGAGAACCCTTGAAAAATCTGATCAGACATATGTATGCAAGACTGTTTATTTAGGGCTACTCTGTACAACTGGATCTTTGAAGGAACCCCATTTACATCAACTGCACTGCATGAGCATCGGGTAGATTCAGGATCTAGCCTTATTTAAGCCAAATTTTTTCAAGCTTCAGTGCCTAAAAAAAGGTTCCTTAACCCACAGACACCTAAATAGAATGGCACGATTTTCAAGTGCACTGAGCAAAAACATGTCCCCTTGATTACAATGTGATTTATAAGTACTCAGAAGTTTTTTGGGGGGTGGGAGGGAGGGATCAAACCTCTTCATACCAACTTAATTTCAGTCATGAAGGCTATAGGTCTTCTTTTAACAAATGCACCTGTCATAAGATGTCTGTGCACATACACTTACTGTAATATATACTCTGGAAAAAAAACAAAAATTGTAACAGCAAGGCAGACCTGAATCAATCCCTACCCACATACTATAGCAGACAAAGATTTCAATTGTAATGGACGCAGGAGAATGTGCGTAAAGATGATTTGGGAAAAAAGCATTTGGAGACTGAGTGCTTATTTCTCCATTCAATCCCCCTCCCACCCGCTTTCTGAACCTTTGTATATTTTTCTAGGATAATGTTGATTATAGATTATCTATGTAACCCAAAATGCGCTAGGTATTGACATTCAGGAAGACACAGTACCTCCTCTAAAAGCATGTAGTCTAAGGCTCTGATCCTGCAATACTATATACCATCAGAACTCTGTGCCCATGTGAAGTCTCAATGGACTTCAGCAGGACCATGCTAACAGACCACATTGCAGAATGAGGGCCTAAAAAGACAAAACAGATGACAGGAGGAGGAACAAATATAATATGCAAGAAAAGTGATCAGGGTGATGATAAACACATATCATGCTGCTTCTATTTTTCTTAAGAGTATAAATGTATTATTTTTTTCAGGCGATGATGCAGAAGCATTTTTAGAAAATGTTTGAATGAAGGGAGGATGGAGGGTTGGTAAGCCCATTTCAGCATGAAACAAGAGAGAGATGTCTGCAGAAGACAGAGAAAAGGGGTAGTAAATAATATGGATGTACTCTAACAAGAAAATCCATGTTTTATAATGTAAATATTTAAACCTGCTGTAGAATTACTCTGATGTTGTTAATCATTACTCGTAATAATTTGGTTGCAGATGATAGTTTGGTATTATATTCATGAGTACAGCTCTTCTACTCCTACTTGAGGGAGTATTTTATCCATTGTATTATATTTGCCTTCTGGTTGAGCTATGTATTGAGTTAATGTTGTAACTGAAAAATAAAGATACAATAAAAAGAAAAATTCAAAACACACACTCATATTGGACCAAAAATCACCCAGCTATGTCCATACTGGAGTCTTAGAGACCCCCAGAATATCAAAACTGGGGAAAAATTAAAGGATGTATTTAAAACTGACTTTATTGTAATCAGTGAACTATAAAACTATGAACAAGTTAAAACTTTCCTATATTCAGCAGCATGCTACATAGTGCATGTGTTGGGGTGTAACTGATCCAATGATCAAACACTTTTTAAAGAAAGCTACATACTATATAGATGTGGGGTCTAACCCCATGTTTAGACAATGACACTATAAAGCAACAGTGACAATATAAAAGACACAAACACAGCAAAGTGGCAGTAAATGGCCTACAACTTTGAACAAATGGAGCAAATAGATGACATATGTTCCGAACATACAAAGTTATTACACTTCATGCATTTGAGAGAATTTTTCAGGTTCCTTCCCTAGAACAGATGTAACAGATGTAATATCTTCCCCGTTTCTTAGGCTTTGGATCAGAATATTTTACCCTCCTTGTGTTTAACTCCCAAAAAGAGCAATGGCAGTTATGTCCCAATTGAGGGGAAAACAAATAATTGGGCCTAACTCTGCTGTCATCTGCTTATGTGCAAATCCATTGACAAAGTTTTCACATGTACAAATGAAAATCAATTTTGGTCCAATAGAGTTAAATTGTCTATGTCCCTGCATGGTAGGGTGACCAAATAGTAAATGTGAAAAAAATCGGGATGGGGTTGGGATGTAATAGGTGCTTATATAAGAAGCCGCCCCAATATTATGACTGTCCCTATAAAATTGGGGCTGTCACCCTAATTGCGTGGTTGTACAAAAATGTGGGAGGACTAGATGCCCCACACCTCCAGAGCCCCCTTTAAGCCCTTGATCATGGCCCAGTCACAGCTTGGTTGAGGAGTTGAGCCACTGAGCCACGTTAACCGTGCTGTCAGTCACATCTTCCTCACAGAAGCAGGTAGAAATCCAGACATTGTCACATCCCCTCACCATCAACATATATTAGCAGTAGGAGCCAAGTGCCAACGGAATATAACCCTGCACCCTTTTATTGCCACAGGAGGAATTCTGGGTTGAGTCCTCATGCACCCACCCACTCCCTCAGTGAAGAGCTGTCCCAATTAAGTCTTTAATTTCTGTATATTTATTTTATAGAATGCAACAGAGCTCATCAAGAATGTGCATCTTCCTTCTGAAAAACTGTTTACAAGTTACATTTTTTCATTATACATTTTTAAACGTAATTTCAGGAAGCTATTTGTACAACATGTGTATATCTTGTTGCTTTTTGCTGAAAGGGATCTATGGATAAAAATTTTATGCAGCATCCTCCAAGAGGAAAACAAAAAAAGGACAGCATTAGCCATTTGTGCCCAGGCTGGCCCCAGAGTTAGGGTCTGCACCATAGAAGGAATACTCCTAGCAGTGTTTCTGGAATCTAATACTTGCTGAGCTTAAAGAAGTAAGTGAAATACAAGCTGCTATTCCTACGCTCACCACAATAGGAATCACCAAAGGCAATGATGCAGAATTGGCTTTATAGAGATTTACAGAACTAAAATAAAAGATGTAATCAGGAAAAGCTGAAGCAGACTACCCCCGATATCTCCTGATATCTAATGTAGTTCAAGTGACTCCTTTTAGTTTTGCTTCGATTCAAAAAGTTTGGGGATCCCTTAAATTTTTTTTGCAAGGATGTGTCATCTAATAATGAAAAGCCAAGAATCTGAAATGAAGTAAAACCAGACCTCTTATTGCTGCATGTTAGAAAGTACCTCTTTTCTCCCCATGACCTTCACACATTTCCAAAAATCTCTCAAGTTTCAAACTGTCTTAAATTTTCTGCTAAACTCACTGCAGTATTCAAATCTTTTGAGTACTTAGGATTCTCCAAAGTTTAAGGGAAATGCATTCTGGGACACATCTGACCATGGAAATCCTGGAGAGAGGTTATCCTAAACCTAGCAGAAAGTTAAAAACTTGAATTCTCCTCCTATAGAAATCCTAAATCAGAGGCTTTTTGAAGTCAGGAAGGGAATGTTAGAGTTAGTTTAAAATATAGTTGTGGAGAGAATAGAGACAGGGAGAGACTCAGGAAGGTAAAAAAGATAAAGCTGTTAATTTGGAAGAAGAGATGTGCAAGAATTGAACATGGAGAAGAGGACATCTGTGAAAAGAGGAGGGACACTCCACCAGATGTTGACCAGCACTATTATTTCACTGATCAGACTCACAGCAGTGTTCTGGAACCTAGTACTAGCTGAGCTTTACTAACTGTGTGAAATACAAGCTGCACTATTCCTACTCTCTCCCAATAAGAAAAGGAGTACTTGTGGCACCTTAGAGAATAACAAATTTATTAGAGCATAAGCTTTCGTGAGCTACAGCTCACTTCATCGGATGCTGAGCTGTAGCTCACGAAAGCTTATGCTCTAATAAATTGGTTAGTCTCTAAGGTGCCACAAGTACTCCTTTTCTTTTTGCGAATACAGACTAACACGGCTGCTACTCTGAAATCTCTCCCAATAGGAGTTGCCAAAGACAGTGATGCAGAATTGGCTTTATAGAGATTTAGAGAAATAGAATAAAAGAGATTGATTTTAAAATATATCTTATGTTTTGAAAGAACCTTGATATCTCAATGATCTTTTACTACCTTCTTTCAGAGAACGCATACAGGGCATTTTCAATTACTTTAGTTGAGTGTCATGGTTATTGATGCACTAAACCCTGCCAGACATTCCACAACATTATTTTTAATCACCAGCATTTTCTTATCTACATTCAATGTAAAACTATTTTCAGTTATTTTATTGGGTAAAAAAAATGAAATATTGCTTTTAGTTTAAATGTTAAGATGAAAGACTCAATTTCCCCCATCATCATCATCATGTACTTATCATGGTAGCATTATTTAAGCTTTTTATTTAAGCCTTTTGGAATACTGTTAGAGGTTCATGTCCTTGAATTTTCGTCACTACTCTACATTACTAAGGGCCATGAAGCCTAGACTTCAACAAAGTCATGTGGCAAAGAAAAGAGCATTAACCTGTGCTATTAGCGGCCTTTATCAGCAGTTGTAACTGGGACAAAAAAAAGATTACTTTTGCTAAACAAATGATCCATTGTTCCTCAAAAAAAAGTTCTGGAAAGATAGGGTCAAATAATTCTCTGCCAGTGTCCATTGCATAGGCCCACTGAAGTCACTGTTTTGCTCTTGCAATTGACACAATTAATTGTGGGTGGAATTTTGCTCTCATAATTGATTCTGGATGCAGTTACACCGATGTATATAAGAACATAAGAACAGCATACTGGGTCAGACCAAAGGTCCATCTAGCCCAATATCCTGTTGTGAAGGAGCAGAGAGCTGGCTGACAGGCACAGCAAGAGTTAAAGAAAACTTATGGGTTCAGCAAGCCCCGCCCTGTTATACCAGCAGCCAATGCCAGGCCTGGAAAGGCCAGGCCTGGGAGAAAAGAAGCCTGGCTCAGTCAGGGGATGATTGGCGAAGAGTCAGGAGCTCTCTGTGTGTCTGCCTGAAGGCACAGATGCAATTTACCTGCCAATGCAGCCATTGGAAGCAAGCAAGCAAGCAAGTCTTCCCCTGCCAAGGGGAATCTATTGCCAAGCCCCAGCTGTGGGAAAACAGGACTAGCAAGGCCATGCCCCAACCCAGGATCTGAGGGAAAGCAGGGCAGGTGTCCCCCACTCCAGCCCCTAAGCACTGATCTAGCTGCTAGGCTGCTTGGCCATTGAAGGCCCTATCACAACTATCTTCCAACAGTGTCCAATGCCAGGTGCCCTAGAGGGAATGAATAGAACAGGTAATCATCAAGTGATCCATCCCGTCACCCATTCCAAACAGAGGCTAGGGACACCATCCCTGCCAATAGCCATTGATGGACCTGTCCTCCATAAACTTGTCTAGGTCTTTTTTGAACCCTGTTATAGTCTTGGGCTTCACAACATCGCCCGGCAAGAAGTCCAACAGGTTGACTGTGCGTTGTCTGAAAAAAAAATATTTCCTTTTGTTTGTTTTAAATCTGCTGCCTATTAATTTCATTTGGTGACCCCTAGGTCTTGTGTTACGAGAAGGAGTAAACACTTCCTTATTTACTTTCTCCACACCAGTCATGATTTTATAGACCTCTATCATATCCCCCCTTAGTCGTCACTTTTCCAAGCTGAAAAGTCCCAGTCTTATTAATCTCTCTTCATATGGCAGCTGTTCCATACCCTTAATTTTGGGGTTTTTTCCCTTTTCTAAACCTTTTCCAATTCCATGTAGCATGTTTATGCACCTGATTTCATCTGCATTTTGTTTAGTTAAATATAAGGGAAATTAAATGCATTTGTAAAGAACTGCAGGGGCTAAAAGCAAGCCATGGCTGAAAAGCAAACCATGAGGGGTGTCAAGGTTCCTTCCCCACTCTGAACTCTAGGATACAGATGTGGGGACCTGCATGAAAACCCCCTAAGCTTATTTTTACCAGCTTAGGTTAAAACTTCCCCAAGGTACAAACTATTTCCCTTTTTCCCTTGGACTTTATTGCTGCCACCACCAAGCATCTAACAGATATATAACCAGGAAAGAGCCCGCTTGGAAACGTCTTTCCCCCCCATCAACCCTACACCCCCTTTCCTGGGGAAGGCTTGATAAAAATCCTCACCAATTTGCATAGATGAACACAGACCCCAACCCTTGGATCTTAAGAACAATGAAAAAAGCAATCAGGTTCTTAAAAGAATTTTAATTAAAGTAAAAGAATCACCTCTGTAAAATCAGGATGGTAAATACCTCACAGGGTAATCAGATTCAAAACAGAGAATCCCTCTAGGCAAAAACTTAAGTTACAAAAAAAAACATAAAAACAGGAATATACATTCCATTCAGCACAGCTTATTTTATCAGCCATTTAAACAAAACAGAATCTAACGCATATCATACTACCTGAAAGGGGGTTTCAAAGAGGATGGCTCTAGACTGTTCTCAATGGTAGCAGATGACAGAACGAGGAGTAATGGTCTCAAGTTGCAATGGGGGAGGTTTAGATTGGATATTAGGAAAAACTTTTTCACTAAGAGGGTGGTGAAACACTGGAATGTGTTACCTAGGGAGGTGGTAGAATCTCCTTCCTTAGAGGTTTTTAAGGTCAGGCTTGACAAAGCCCTGGCTAGGATGATTTAACTGGGACTTGGTCCTGCTTTGAGCAGGGGGTTGGACTAGATGACCTTCTGGGGTCCCTTCCAACCCTGATATTCTATGATTCTATGATTCTATGATATCTAGCTAGATTACTTACTACGTTCTAACACTCCATTCCTTTTCTCTTCCTGGTAAAACAATACACAGACAGAGAGAACCCTTTGTTTCTCTCCCCCTCTCCAGCTTTGAAAGTATCTTGTCTCCTCATTGGTCATTTTGGTCAGGTGCCAGCGAGGTTATCCTAGCTTGTTAACCCTTTACAGGTGGAAGGGTTTTTCCTCTGGCCAGGAGGGATTTTAAAAGTGTTTACCCTTCCCTTTATATTTATGACAAGGTGTTATATAGACCCTACAAGGGAATGGATGCCTACAGACAAATTACATTTACATCCTGTCTGGGTGAAATTATGGAGATAATGGTGAACAAAAGATTGGTTTCCAAATAGGCAACCAGTGGCATTACAGATAAGGTGCAGAGTGGCTTTAGGAGAGGAAGATACACCATTGACCTTATTGTTAAATTGGAAACTTAAGTACAAAAAAGCACGAGAAACAAAGGTTTCCTGATATCTGTCTTTCTAGATACTGAAAAACCATATGACATGCTATGGAGAGAAGGCTTATTGTACAAAGTAGGTTATACAGGCATAAGAGACAGAATGGATGGATTGATAAGCTTTGAGTAAAAGGACTAGGCGGATAAGAGTTGGGACTATTATGTCATATATATTTTAATATATAAATTAATATTAATTATGTCATAATTATAATATAATATATTTAAAATGGTTCACTGCAGGGAAGTGTTATCAGTCCAACCTTATTTGATATTATTCTAAAGGATCTTCCAAAATGAAGAAGTGCTGGGGTAGATGTCATTCTATTTGCAGATGATTATGCTCTCTACAGCTTAGGAGCAGGAATAATGAGGGGGCAGAAAAAGGAAACAAAGCATTACAAGAGACTGGGGAAATGCATGGGGTTTCAAGCTCTCTGTTGCTAAAACCAAAGGATTGATCGTCACAAAAAGGAAAGCTACAAAGGAATGTAAACTATCTGTATAGAGAACAAATTCCTAGGATAAAATCTGAGACTAAATTACTTGGGAAAGATCATATCAACTATGTTAAATATAAATGCAAAGTAAGGATCAACCTGCTTAAAAGAATTGCTGGGACTAATTGCAGGAAGTAGATAAGAAAACACTAACTGGTGGTACATAGAGCCTTAATCGGGCCAATTGTCAACTATAGCTGCCAGCTTTTGAGTCAGCATCAAACTCAGAACTTAAAAAATCAGATTTAATACAAGCACAGGAACTACAAGTTGTGAGTGGCACATTTATTACAACACTACTCATGTGTGTGCTATGGATAGCTACTAATGAACTGCCAATTACAGTACGAATGAAACTGCTGGTCCTAAATTCAGGGCCAAAGTTAATGGGAATTGCAATGACCACTGAACAGCTGCAGTGATTTTTTGGGTCTCATAGTCAGGCCTTTTGGCAATAAAAAGGATGTCTTCATTTGGTGAAGTGATTAAATCACTCTAGGGTAAACAGGAATTCAAAAACTCTAAAAGAAAAAATTAAAAGAGGAATAGTAAAAAATTTGGGGGGGGAGGGGAAGATTTTTCTGAATTGTGCCCTAGAGCTGAGGATTATGACATACTTCAGTGCCCAGATAGGAAAAAATGAAGGGAAATTGTTTAGATTATTAACTGGCCATTGTGGTTTAATCAAAAATCTTTTTTGAACAAACAGGATGGACTATGTGCACACTAATGTAGAACAATTGACAGTCTTTTATGTCTGGGTAAGGGTTTTGATAGAGAAAGGGAAAAGCTTTTTGGGGAATTTAAATGACTTAAGGTAACAAAAGTTACTTTGTTATCTAATAAAAATATTGGGGAAGTGGAGTAGTGTTAGAAAGCTGGTGTTACATTACGTGAACGACACATGGCAGGAGAGGAGAATATAAACAGCTAGGTATTTAGGAATTATAAATTGGTGACAACCATAGACTACTTACTCATGTTTCATCATGAAAGAGGAGAAAAAAAGAGAAAAGAAAAGAATGTGGTGGCTGCTAGAGAGACAGAGATACAATGAACGGCTCCAAAGCAGAGGATGCTGCCCAGATGAACCAGTTCTCTGCCAGAAGGGAACGCAGAAGATTGCCAGGCAGAAGGTACCTTCAAGGTCCTGAGGTAGGAAGTGGCCCAGGGAAGGAGTTGGAGGTTTAAAAAACAAGTTCCAGGGTCCCTGGGCTGGGACCCAAACAAGAAGGCAGTACTGGGTCCACCTAGCCCTCCTACATGGATGGGAGAAAAGACTGCCAAGAACACTGACCGGGATGGCAACAACAGGAATATTGCATTTTGTCTTTGTACTTCTGCTTTAACTTACTTAATTTCTGCCCTGCTGAAGAAAGAAGGGAAGAAACCTGTAAGTGGGGCAGCACTGGAAAAGGGGTTAGGATAGGCTCTGAATCAAAGGCCCAAACTCCAGGGACTACTGAGTAAAGGTTCACTAAAAGGACCAGCAGAATTTTGAATTGTGTCGGACTCCTTTCTGTCCCAAGAGAGGAGGGAGAAGTAACGCATTCAGAGGGCTGGAGTTACAGATGAAGATTGCTGGATATAGGCTCCATCTCTGAACAAACTAAGAGAAACTGAGGCAAGTACAACCCATGTTCCACAGCAGACCACCAGAGGGTGATATATGGTTGAAGTCCCTCAATTTCATGGGCCCTTTATCTTCAAACCAATATTGTAGAAGAATTCGATACAGTAACTTTTCAGAACAGGAAAACAGTAGGACTTGCTCATTTAGCATAGAGATCAATTCACTGCTGCTAGCACAGGGAGTACTAATTGCATCCGCCCACCCTAGCAAATGGAAGGCAGGTGATGTTTGTATTGCCTCTCTCTCCTGAAAGTTTGGATAATTTTAAATTGTAGGTGGCACACCATAAGAGATCTGCTAGTAGAGGCTACCATGGAGATGCACTGATCAGGACACACAGGTGAATGAAAACAGACACAATGATGGATTTAAGCAGCAACAGGCTACAACTTTATTAGCTTAATGCTGTAGGGCATCTCCACTGTCTCTCACATACTAGGCATTTAACTGGGTCCAATGTTGGGACTACAGGGCTCCCACCATATAACCAGTAACTCAGGATAGATGCTTCTCAGCCTAGCCCTAGGACTCAGTGAATCCTCTTGTCCTCCCCTCCAGAAGGGAGGGCCTCAGTCGTCAAATACTTCCTAACTCACCTGCTCTAGAGACACAAGGTTCACTTGTGAAATCCAGTGTCTTTTACCTCTGAGAGCTGGCCTTCTTAGCCTTCTCTGCACTGGACATCTGTTGTGAATTGCAACAAACTAAAATTCATATAAATGCCTCCCTGTCCCATCAGAGTTGGCCTCTTTTGTGGCTGTGCTGGCTAGTTGCAAGCCCCTCAGAAGAGTGGAGATTGTAGTGACACAAGGGACCAGCCATCTCTCTGCAGGCATACTTTCCTGCTTGAAGCCATGCACCTTAGATTTGTCCAATCCCATAAAAGATTTTATCAGCTCTATTTCAGAGCAGCTGAAGGCAGAACACTGCACATTTGACAGGCTAGTTAAACTGAAGTTTGTGGTAGAGGTATGATGTCATACAAACTGGGAAGAAGGAACATGTAGCATATATATATATATATAAAAATAAATGAGAGAGAAAGAGAGAGAAAAGAAATATATTCATAGTTGTATATGCACCATTTTAATGCCAGCTTATACTAACTACTTTTGAGCTAGCAAGCTTTCCACATGACTTTGTAACACTAAACAGTTCTTGCAGGAGAATAGCTGGCTTCGGGCACTGGTTTCTAGCCTCTATACCGTCCAGCCCTACTATTATGAAAGCACATGAGATCAGGCATTTTTAGGTTACTGTTGACTTCCTCAACATCCGTGAGGTGACTGACCATTCATGTTTACATTGCAGCACTTGAACATAATGGAAGAAAAATCCTAGAACAAGAATTACTTCCTGAAGCCTAAAGAGAGAGCTCAGTGCTGAATCCTGTTGGTGAAATGAGAGCAGAGCTGCCCAGAGCTGCTTAGGCACTGCAGATAGGCAGAAGTTCGACTATCAAGGGAGACACAATCCTGGTACTGTCAACTATTACTGAAATTCTAAAATACTACAGTATACCCCATTATAATAGCTTATCCCGACACTTTCCAGTGAGATGGGGGAGCTTCTGTGTGCACAGCATATCAAGCTCTGGAAAGATTGACCCAAAATGAAACTGGAGAATGACCTGTGAGCTCCAGAAAATAGTTTAGGAGTATAAACAGGGAGATGTGGGAAAGCTCACATTGACACAGTTGATGCTTCATCTCGTCTGTGCATAGAATATGTCAGTCTTAAATATTATTAATCTGCAGTTTCATTTGTTTTGTGTTTTTTTAAACCAACCAACCAACCAAAATAGGTTAAAAACTGGAGGAAAAAAATACACTATAGCAAACTGTATGGTTAGTAATTTTCAAAATTCTTTTTCTTAGTTCATTAACACTTCTGAATTGTCTTTCATCTGAATATTTATATCAATTGCTTTTTTGGGGTGGGGGGGAGAAGGGGGAAGGGATGAAATTATATTGCTGTTGTTTGTGAACGTGTTTTGCAAGCCAAGCCAAGCCATTCCTAGATACAGCAGAAAAACAGAGTAAAATATAAAATAGTGTGTGTACCTCAAACATTTATGGAATACACCCTGTTCAAGCAATACAGCCCGCTTTAAAATTTGGCTAGAACAAGAAGCATTAAGCCACATCTGCTATGATTATTATTAAAAGGCAACACATGTCAGATTTCATCATTGTATCTAGAACAAGAAGATCATCCTACGTTTATATAGAATGCAAAGTACTATGGGATCTTTTGGTAACTATATATACACACAGCTTCATTTCACCCTCCTCTGGGTTGGCATACAGCATTGATTTAACAGCACATTGGAACATTCTACAGTTTAGGGCAGGAAATGAGGTTTACTTTGTTCAGCTGCAAGGAAGTTTTAAGTAGGCAAAATGTAATCACCAAAATTAGAACCTGGCTATGACACAGAGACTAATGCCCCTGCTTTTATTATAAAGGTCAGAGGATCTTTTACAATGACAGGAATTAAGGACAGAGGCTCTCTCTGTTTCATCCAAAAGACCAATAATAGGAAAATGTCTTCCCTTTGGCACTTGCAGATGAGTAAATATACCCACCGAATTTCTGTTACCATACAATACAACTGATCTAGTCTTTTCATAAGATCTTACTGAAAAAAGAAAAATATTTTACCAATATTTAATTCAATTTTACCCTTAAAACAGGAAATGGTACATAGGGACTGGAGCCTACCACTGAATTCACATGGGGAGATGCTTGAGCCCATCTTGTGCTACACTGAGGTCAAGGGGTTATATTGGCTGCAGGAGTCCACCTTCTTGGATCCGGTTGTAGGACAACAGCCTAAGGGTATGTCTATACTGCAATAAAACACTCGAAGGTGCCCATGTCAGCTGACTCGGGCTCATGTGGCTTTGGGATATAAAATTGACTTTTTTTTTAGTCCTGTGTGGAGAATTAGTGTATGAAACAATCCACCCAATGTGGTTTAACAACCAGAAACCAAAAAAGCCAGTACTGTGCAATTAGCCTGCTCTCCACAGACCATATTTTGAAAATGACACTGGGAAATTCCAAGTCTATATTTGCCATGTCTGTCTTGTAGACATTAAAAATTTCTGTAATTATTAAGAAAAATAAAAGTCAAGTCCCCCCCCCAAGTCCTATTGTCCTACATTTACTCTCTCTACTCCCCCAGAGGCTTCACTTGGGGGAGTTCTCTGGGGTAATCGCTCCCTAGCAGAGGGTGGGTTCTTCCTTCACTTTTCCCCTTGCAAGAGAGAAGGGTCTGACTGGAACTGTGTGAATTATTTATTTATTTTTCAGAACTTCTGGCGGGGGGGGGAATCAATAAACTGAAAAAATTCCTTTTGAGTCAATTTGAAACTGAAATATTTTGAAATTTTCAGTAAATCAAAAAGTCAGAAAAAATTCTGTTTCAGTTTGAACAAAATGTTTCTTTCAATCCAAACCATCCTGTTTCATTTCTGGGAACAAATGGCTAGTTTCCTAAAAAACCCAGAGGTAGTAGGAAATATTTAAATAGTCATTGGGTCAAAAAGTAAGTGACTGTATAGCCTGGTATTTAGGGCACTCATCTAGGAAGGGGAGACTAGCGTTCAAGTCTGAGCACCAGCGAATATTTAAGTGTTTTATATAAAGGTGGAATAGCTTCAGCAGGAGAGACTGAAAGAGTCACTCTAGAATCCCCGCTAGCCCAGCGGTTGGGGCACTCTCCTGTGAGGTGAGAGACGCAAGTCCCTCCTCCACATCAGGCACAGTGTGGATTTTTAACCATGCCTCCAGTATTGTGACTGAGTGCTCTAATCACTGGTCTATTAGAGTAGCAGACCAACACCTTATGAATGACACTTAAGTTCTTGTGTGAATCTAATAAAAAATAATAATAATAATAATCAACACTTCATTGCAGACACATCTAAATGATCCATTTTGATCTTTCCATTTTTTCCCTGAAACAATTTGCTGAAATGCACCTGAATTCAGAAATTGTTTCAGTCAACCTGAATCTGCATTTTTCATCTAGTCAGCACCTTAGGCTAGCCTAGCTGGACTAAATCACCTGGAGCCTGATCCAGTTACCTCTGAAGTCACTGGGAGTTTTCCAGATACATTTATGGGAGTAGGATTGGACTCCTAGTACTTACTAGCTGGAATTGTTTATGACTGATTGATTACTACTAGATGAGGTGGGTTTAGTGCAAGAGAGAGCAAATCAAAACAGTAAGTGACTTTAAATCCTTCCATCCCCTAACAACATTGCTGCAGAGATCAGTTCTTTTTTAAACATAACTACATGTAGATATCCAACTGCATGTATAGCTACCAGGTTTGACTCAGTGAAAAAAACCACACTGAGTGTTCTTTAATAATTCCCATAACAAGTTATCAGTAATTTCTTCTGAGTTCCCTGTACAGATGTCTCATGTTTTAAACTTTCTCCTACTTACTCTCTAAATTTGAATTTAATTTCCTTTTAGGAAAAAAATAATTATTGGTAGTACACATGAGCAGTTGTGATAAGATAGACTTAATAGTCTAGTTTATTCCAGTTACCATATATCCCGTAGAGGCAGTTGCAGATTAGAATGACAGAAAAATACCACACACATGAACTGCTGGTATGGATGAATAAAAGGTGGTTTGGGGGTTATTTTTAAACATGGTAATACTTTAAATATTTGATAAATGATAGTACTATCCATATTCTTTCACTCTGAAATGTTCCCAGAAAGAGTACTGTTTTTGAAAGGACCAAAATGAAAGGAGGTCTTCACTAGAGTTGGTCAAAACTCAGAATTTCCAGTTCGCAAGAAAATTTTGACATTTCAAAATTTGGTTTAATTCAGATTCAGACTCTTGAGTGGTAACAGTTAATTTAGACCCCATCATTCTGTATTATAGTTGGTATTGTTTTCCAATGTGCATTACTTTGCACTTATCAACATAGAATTTCATCTGCCATTTTGTTGCCCAGTCACCCAGTTTTGTGCTATCGCTTTGTAACTCTTCAGTCAGTTTTGAACATAGCCATTTTGAGTTATTGTGTATCATCTGCAAATTTTCTCACCTCACTGTTCACCCCCTTTTCCAGATAATTTAGGCATATGTTAAATAGTACAGGTCTCAGCACAGATCCTTGGGGGACTATTTACCTCTTTCTATTGTGAAAAACTGACCATTTATTCCTGCTCTTAGTTTTCTATCTTTTAACCTGTTGCTTATCCATTTGAGAATCTTTCTTCTTATTCCATGACTGCTTAGTTTGTTTAAGAACCTTTGGTGAGAGTCCTTATCCAAGGCTTTCTAAAAGTCCTAGTACACTATATCCATTTGATCACCCTTGTCCACATGCTTAATGACTCCCTCAAAGATTGAATTCTAATTGATTGAGGCATGATTTCCTTTTACAAAAGCTCTGACTCTTCCCCAACAAATTGTGTTTATGTATGTGTCTAATAATTCTGTTCTTTACTATTATTTCAACTAGTTTGCCGGGTACGGAAGTTAGGATTATTGGTCTATAATTGCCAGGGGATCACCTCCAGAGCCTTTTTTAAAAAATTGACATTAGCTAGCCTCCAGTCATCTGCTACAGAGGCTGATTTAAGCAATACATATGAAACCACAGAACTATTTATTGTAGTTTGTAACCTGAGTTCCTTCAGAACTCTTGGCTGAATACCATCAGGTCCTGGTGACTTATTACTGTTTAATTTAGCAATTTGTTCCAAATCCTCCTCTATTGACACCTAATTCTGGCACAGTTCCTCAGATTTATCACCTAAAAAGAATAGCTCAAGTGTGGGGTCCTCCCCAATATCCTCTGCAGTGAAGACCTATTCAAAGAATTAATTTAGTTTCGCCACAACTGCCTCATCTTCCTTGACTGTTCTTTTAGTACCTCCATCATCAGCGACCCACTGACTGTTTGGCAGGGTTCCTACTTCTGATGTACTTAAATATGTGGGGGGGGGGTTTCTGTTTCTTTTTGTGTGCTTAACAAGTTACTCTTCACATTTTTTTTTTGGACTGCCTTATATATTTCAGACTCAACTTGCCAGAGTTTAAGCACCTTTCTATTTTCCTGAGTGTGATCTGACTTTCAATTTTTAAAGGATGCTTTTTTACCTCAAACCATATCATTTACTCTACTGTTTAGGCATCTTTTTTAGTCATCTAACTGGTTTTATTTATTTTCTGTATACGTTAATTTGAGCCTCTATTATGGTGTTTTTAAATAGACTTCACGCATGTGACCGTACCTTTTAATTTGGCTTTTGGCCACTAAAATAGTTACTACATTTTTTAATGTTAACTGGTAATACCATCTCATCCAGCACCCCTAAGACATGCAAGCTCAGAGAAGGAAAGATTTTGAGAGGGTGCGAATATGGTTTTCCAGAACACATGCATTTTTGACAGGTATAAAGGATGTGTGAAAGGCTTGCCTTTCTCCCATCTACAACACTGTTAAATTTAATATTATGGTCACCATTATTAAGTGGTTCAACTACACTTCACCTCTAAGACCAGATCCTATTTTCCATGTAGGGCTAAATCAAGAATTGCCTCTCCCCTTGTGGGTTCCAGGACTAACTGCTCCAAGAAGCAGTCATTAATGGTGTCTAGAAATTTTATCTCTACATCCCATCCTGAGGTGGCATGTACCCAGTCAATATGGGGATAGTTGAAATCCCCAGTTAGTATTGTGTTTTCTACTTTTGTAGCCTCTCCAATCTCCCTGAGCATTTCACAATTATCATCACTATCCTGGTCAGGTGGTCAATAGTATATTACTACTGCTATACTCTTACTGTTCAAGCATGGAATTTCTATCCATAAAAATTTTATGGTGCCATTTGATTCATTTAAGATTTTTACTATATTTGACTTTCTTTCATATATAGTGCCTTCTGCCCCACTAGCATGACCTACTCCGTCATTCTTATATATTTTGTACCCTGGTATTACTATGTCCCATTTATT
Source organism: Dermochelys coriacea (assembly GCF_009764565.3). NCBI lineage: Eukaryota > Metazoa > Chordata > Testudines > Dermochelyidae > Dermochelys > Dermochelys coriacea. The sequence goes on along the minus strand of NC_050074.1, from coordinate 87,403,064 downwards.
ATATTAATCCCAACAAGTCTCCATGATGCCTGTTACAGAAATATCCTCATCTAATCACAGGCACTCTCGTTCACCCATTTTAGGATTTAGATGTCTAGCATTTGTACATAACCACTTGTACGTTTTGTCAATATTCAGTTGCTTGCCTTCATGTATTGTATTTAAATGGAACTTTTATGTTTGACTGTCCCTCACTAGCACTGGCCTGTACTTTACCAACTTCTTTCCTATCCTCCTTACTATGATGGGGTCCCCGTTTTAAAAATTCATCCCTAAAGTATGTCTCTGCTTTAACCATGTGTTCCTCCACACCTGTCAGCTTTTCCCCCAGCCATTAGTTTAAAACACTCTCTACAGAATTTTTAACTTTATGTGCCAGGATTCTTGTTCCATTTTGATTTAGGTGGAGCTCATCCTTTCTTTATAGACTTCTTTTCCTAAAGGTTCCACAGTTCCTAATAAACCTAAAATCATCCTCCCTACACCATTGTCTTAGCCACACTGTGAGACTGCACTTCTGCGTGTCTTTCTGGCCCTGCAAGTGAAACTGGAACCTTTTCAGAGAATGCTACCTGGAGGTCCTGGACTTTAATTTCTTACCTAGCTGCCTTAACTTGGCCTACAGTACTTCTCTCCAACCTTTCCCTGTCATTGGTACCTACACGTACAATGATCAGCAGCTCCTCCCCAGAACTGCACATAAGTCTGTCCTAGATGTCTAGTGAGATCTGCAGCCTTCACACCCAGCAGGCAATTTACCATGTAGTTCTCCCAGTCATCACAAACCAACTAGAAAAGGAGTACTTGTGGCACCTTAGAGACTAACAAATTTATTTGAGCATAAGCTTTCGTGAGCTACAGCTCACTTCATCGGATGCATTTCCAATGCAAATGCATCCGATGAAGTGAGCTGTAGCTCACGAAAGCTTATGCTCAAATAAATTTGTTAGTCTCTAAGGTGCCACAAGTACTCCTTTTCTTTTTGCGAATACAGACTAACACGGCTGCTACTCTGAAACAAACCAACTAGTTATATTTATAATAATCAAATCATCCATTACTAGTACCTTACTCTTTCTAGTAACTAGGGTTCCCTTTCCAGGAAGGGTATCCTCAGTGCAAGAGGATACCATGGCATCATCTGGAAGGAAGGTCCCAACTATGGGACTGTTTCCCTCCACACCAGTTTGATGTTCTCCTTCCCTGAGACTTTTGTCCTTCTTAACAGCACAGAGGCTGTCAGACTGGGGGTGGGAACACCCTTCTGCATCCTTGAAAGTCTCCTCTATGGACCTCTTTTTGTTGCTCTCAGCTCTTCCAGTTCAGCCCCTCTAGCCTCAAGAACCTGTACTTTCTCTCTCTAAGGGCCATCTTGCGTGCACTGCATGCGCACACATGCCATCTACCCATGAAACTGAAGTGGACACATCAATCTGCCCACACACTGCAGGATCAGGGATCTAGACTCTTGTATAGAACTGAGAATATTAAAGCAGATAAATACCTTTTTCTTCTATAAAGCTACGAATGGAGACAAGTTAACATGGAGATGTAGCCCAATCTGTAAAATAATCAGAATTAAAAGATCATTTGCCAACAGATTTCACTAGGACTGATCATAGTAATAACTTTCAGCACATGTGTGTTTACAGAATCAGGGCTTTAATTAGTTGATTAAATCCCAGGATATTGCTTCTGTTCCCTGATTGGATGATCTATGTCACTAAACAATCACAGCATTAATTTCAAATTGTATGTTTGAATGTACAATATGCTATATGCATTGGGTAAGTATGATACAGATTAGCTATGAAGTTCATAAAATAATATGAACACTGTTAAAAAACATGTGCAACTATTCTTTTGAATATTTTACAGAAATATGTATGTTTGTTTTTAGCAGAGTTCACCCCACTGTGTAGTAAATGCTGGGAAGTTATGACCTTTTTTTCCATTATGAGTACTGTTATACAAGGTACAAAATAAATGTTCTAGGTATGTAGTAATAGTTTGCATATATCATTTAAAAAAATCAAGTATTGAGATTAAACATACTCAAATGTATCCGAGACTTTGTGCCATCACTAAAGAAAATCTAGAATACTGCAATTTTCTTGGGCATGTACCTCAATCAATTTTTTGCAATGGAATTTTAAATGGATAAGGAGGGGAAGAACTACAAAATATCAGGCTTTCATGCTGACAGAGGACTGGAGGAGATGGTTAAAGCCAACTGGGGGGAAATAAATAACAAGATTAATTCTATTAGAAGCTATTGAATCTGTCTCATCTAGGAAAAGGGACTATAATAATGATGAAATCCACTACAGAATTTTATTGTATTTTATAACTGCAACCTTTGGCTAGAAACAGTTTAGCAAAACTGGATATATTTTACCTTTTCTTTGAGTGGGAACAAAATACACCTATCAATGACAATGTTATGCTTCTGAAGGAAGTGAGGTTTAAAACATCCCAATTTTATCAACTTTTACTCACACAGGCCGCATGGTTGGAAATAAAGAAAACTTATCCCAACACAGTTCTCAGTAGAGACTTTCTGCTTAAGTCTACACAGAGCATTGTGGCAGGATAGGCTAGATTTCCAGGAAACACATTGTTTCCCTTTAGCCCACTTGACTCTTGGGGCAAAAGCTCATGGCAACTAAGTTTAGGTCCCTTCTTTGTTTTAGGGTTTATCATCTTACCTTCCTTATCTATCAAGCTTCTATTGGTTATGGAAATTAGCCGGTTTTCAATCTCTCAAACTTAATATAAGCATCCTGTGACCGAAAGCATCTCTGTACTTACATCCTACACACTATTGTAATCTTTTTACAAAATAAGCCTTGTGAGGTATTATTTGAAAACTAGTAACTCACTGGTCAACAATATCATGGTGACAAGTATGTAACAGATTATGTGTAAAATTATGAAATCCTCCTGTATAATGTTAGCACATGTTAAAACCACACAGCCCTGCCCAGGCAGAAGCATCCTGTCTGATACCTCAATTTACATAGGAGTAGTAAACAGGGCCCTCAAAACAGCAGGGAGAAGAAATGGCAGATGAAGCAAATTTGCATTTCTGCAAACTGAGGTGAGAAGAGAGCATGCAGTCTCCTTTACCACCACACTCCATGTTACTTTCTTTACTGTTTGAATAAACAGTAACCCTCAGAAAAATCTACTTCCAAGATTAACTAGACTATAAAAGAAAGGGGCAAAAAAACCCAGCGCGCTCTCTCTCTCTCTCTCTCCTCTAGCTCAGAAAACAAAGGAACCAGCCCTTTAACTTTGCAAGGAGATCCTGACTTGAGAATTTGGTCAACCATGTCGCTGGAAACATCTGGCAAGGGTTTTACCTTGAACCAAGTCTAGCTTGTTTATCTTCTAAAAGCTTTTTTCTTTCTCTTGTAACCATTTCTGACTTTAATACCTGATACCTGAATTCATTTAAAATCCTATCTTCTTTTGTTAATAAACTTGTTTTACTTTTTAATCAAAACCAATCCAGGGCTATGGTTAAACTGAACTGTTTGGTAACTCTTTTAAAAGTAGTAAACTGTTGAATATTGATCCTTACAGGAGCAATGAACCTTTAATATCTGAACTGTCCAGGAAAGGGCTGGACGGTGCAGAACATGCATTTGGGGGGAAATTCAGGCCGAGGGTGTGTTGGGGCCACCCTGAAAGGAACCAAGGCTGGTGAAAGCCAGAATGTTACTGGAGTGTTGCTGACAGGCTACTGGGGTCAGAGCTGCTGGTTCAGGGCTGTAGCTATACACAGACACTCAGGGTGTGGCCTGCATGCTTGTAGGCCGTTTGAGAGGGGCCCAGGTCAAGAGCTACAGCAGCAGAGCATTATAAGGGACCCAAGGTTATGGGGCAGACAGTGATAACCACTCACTGATTGCACCCCACAATATGACACATCCGTTTAAAATGTAGTTAAGATAACACTTAAATAGTAAGGGCTTGCTCCTACATTACTGAAATAAATGGGAGTTGTTTTAAACTTCAGTAAAAGGGGTTGTGGGAAGGAGACAGTTCCAAGTGTTTCATCGATAGTTACATAATTCCTTTCATCCGTGCACAGAAATGCCATTGTTTAAAAGAGTTGCATATACAGAACAAGTATAATGCCAAAAATGATCCAATGGTATTTGCTTTCCTCATACTACTGCTAGATCGTCATTTTTAGCAACACAGTGGACTCAAGCAAGTGACTCAAATTCTATATTAAATTTAACTATTTTTATGTTTAAAAAAATATTCACAATTTAAACTAGTTACAAATTGTTCAACTATCTGAGCTACATTCTCAGGATTATTTGCGTGAGGGTTATAAAAATGGCTTTAATATTACACATAAACTCATGTTGAACTAAACTAGCAGTAGACTTTCTTGTCCTGGTACATCATCAGACTGCATCCCCTGCATCCTCAAGGCAGGAGGAATTTGTTTAGACTGGTGTGAAAATAGGGCAGTGAATTTTTGAACAGTCCCCCCAACCCTGGGAATTGGGGAAGGGGTGGGCAAAGTGGGGGATTCAGGTAAGTAACTGGCCCCTGCACACCTAGGAGAGAGTATGTACACCCTGCTTCTCCAACCTGTACACATTCCATAGGGGGTCCAGTTCCCTGATAAACCAAAATTGGGAAGGTGGTTTAAGGGAAGGCATCCTGTAAAATAAGCCCCTGAGAAATGGGGTTGGGGTGTCTATTGTCTGGTACAGTGAAGAGATAATGCCCTTTCCCTAACTTCTTAACTCTCAGACAAGGGAAAGGTGTTGGAGTCAAGCAATGGGTTGGGACCAGATGTGGAGGGCTGCCATCCAGGTGGAAATGATTAACAATGGAACCATGATCCACACTGTACAAATCATTTCTGGTTAATTTCCAGGAGAGTTAAGTAATAAAATTCAGGCCTAATTAAACCACATCCCTTGCATCTTGTCTTTCTTTACACATATTCAGACAAAGATAAAAATCACCAGTTTACTAGCTGTAAACACCTTCCGTAAGAGTTTCACACACAGCTGATTTTACTATTTCGATACCATTTGTAACACACATATGATCTGATGATCATCAGGACAACTGAAGAACAGATTGTTTGTACATACAATGACTAAGGCTGCACGTTTGTCACGGAGGTCATAGAAGTCATAGATTCTGTGACATTCTGTGACCTCCATGACTTCTGCAGCAACTGGTGCACCTGGCCCGGGGCAGCTCAGGCAGCCCCTATGCCAATTGCATAAGCCACTGCTGGGGCAGTCTCAGGCCACCGTGCCCCTCTCCCCCAGCAGCAGGAGTTTGGGTGTGAGGGGGACAGGGGGCTGGGGCACGGGACAGGATGATGCAGGCTCTGAGTGGCGCTTACCTCAGGGGGCTCCCCAGAAGTGGCAACATCCCCCTTGCTCAGCTCCTAGGCTCAGCCAGGCAGCGCACTGCCTCCATCTGCAGGCACCATGCCCACCCAAAGCCAGCATTCCGGGCGAAGGCAGCATGCAGAGCTGTATGGCCAAACATCCACCTAGAAGCTGAGCAAGGGGGATGCCCCCCGCTTCCAGGGAGGCGCAGAGCCAGGTAAGGAGCTTGCTGGCCGCGCTAACCCCTCCCCCTGCACCATCTGGCATCCTGGCTGAGCCAAGCGTCACCTCCTGCACCCCCCCACCCCAGTACCAGAGGGGGTCCTGGCCAGGCTGCACACCGCCCGCCACCAACCCGACCGCAGCTCCAGCAGGGATCTCGGGACTCCCCAAGATTTAGTATATAGTAGAAGTCGTGGATAGGTCATGGGCCATCAATTTTTTTTTTTTCTGCCCGTGACCTGTCCATGACTTTTACTAAAAATACCCAGGACTAAAACATAGCCTTAACAATGACTAACCAAATCCTAATGTATAAAGTGCACAAAAAATGTCATTTAACAATACTATATTTGGTCAGGAATAACGATGGAATGCAAATGGTGCCTACAGCTTTTTGTAATCCTATAAATATAATATAGACTTTGCTCAGAAATGAAGTATTATAGTGGGAGTCTAAAGGATTTGTCATTCTCCAGTGTTTCAATTTTATTAACTTAACCAAGGTTCCCAGTAATTTAGCTTCTTATCAAGCAACTGCAGAAATATGTGGCTTCACAGTTGTCTAATGCCTTCAAGTTTCATGCAACAATCAAAGGTAAGTGTTTATTGTAACAAGGACCAGTATTCTAAATGTCTTTTGAAAGCTAGGAATCACAAACTGAGAAGTTTTATGTAATTATCTCTAAAGCAAACAAGGAAGTTCTCTGTGGGGTTTGGAAGTTAAACATTTTGTTTTGTATCAAAGGATGAAGTAGTTTTAAAACTATTCATAGATACACTTCCAGACATTTAAAATGAATTTGACTACACCTTGCAACTTAAAATAGTATTATTCAGAGGTCTTCTGCCTTCCTATACCACAGATAACAGTAAAAGCAATTAAAGAGTAAATTTGCTATGAGGTTTTAGCAATTAACTCAAGTTTATACATTTAAATGAAATGTTCACACTCCTTGAGTAATCGTAAACTTCCAAAGGACTGCAAAATATATTGATTGAGCTAAAAAAAAACCTGGAATAGAAAAGCTTATTTTTCTTAATTCCCCTCGTATGCCCTGATCCTGCAAAGATTTAGGCACAGTTATAACTTTACACACTATAAACAATCCTATTGATATTAATAAGGCTACTCATCGTGCAAAGTTACTCGTGTGTAAGTGTTTCCAGGTTCAGGGCCTTAAAATGCTTTCCCCAGTGCATAAACCTCTCCCTACACAATTAGTAAGTTGTCTTATGATGTAGCTAAGGAAATTATATTAAACCATAGGAATGGGCAAAAGATAGATTACACTGAGGGGAACACAGGCAAATATTCACAAAGGCGTAAACAACAGATGAAGGCATGGATCCTTTTAATAAAGCCTTTTCTCATTACCTTTTAACAGAAGTAAAATTATGGTTCACAGAAAAAAAAACCTTAAAATCAGAAGTATACGTGTAACAGGAACATTTGTTTAGGTGCAATAATTCTGGTACAAAATTTGTATCCAAACATTTGCTACGGGGATGTTTAGATAACCATTAGCTGCAAAAAAAATTAGAGTAATCTAAAATGGGACTTGCAGACATTTTCTTTCACAGTTTTCTAATTTTCATTTGTCAGAGTCCATCAGGAAAATGACCTTAAAAATTCTAATGTTAATTTCCCCCACTAACAACAATTAACAAGAAATATCAAGCTATAAAGGCAATAGTTAGCTTTGAAAGCTATTCTTTCCTGAACTGAGATTCGTTGAGTTATTCAGGAGCCAGCTTTTGATATTTTCAACAGCTATTACGTGCAGAATTATTCAGGTCTAGTGGAGATGATTTTCAAAAATAGTTCTTCCACTCTAGCATTTAAATTGCATATCACAGGGTAATTCTTCCCTAGATTTACTAGTCACAGGTGTCTGGGTTTTCACCTGCCATCTAACTCCCTACTAGGATGGCATCCCTAAAACAATGTGCAGAGTTCAACTTCTGTGCAATTTTGATATGGATCATCACAAGTAAATTGTATAGAAAGGGAAAATTTCCTTGAAAGTAAGCTTGTGTGAAAACCTGTAACTTCCTAATCTTGCTGCTACTCTCCAGCATCTCCTCTTTACCATTTTCTCCTCTTTTCTAACATCTTAAGATTATTTACATTTAAAACATATCATATATCCCTCTTTTTCTTAGCACTGTGATATCTCTTGCATCATTCAATAACTTATTTCTCAGTCACTTGGAAGTAGCTGTGCTTTACATCATTTCTCCCTAAGTACTATTAGTTCATTTTTATTTTGCTTGGAACTAGTCATCACAGCACCGAATATTTATTTTTCTTGAAAAAAACCTCCATTTTTTTCTGTTTAATGCACTTTATTTAGACTTTGAGATAAAGATGTAGTATGGTAGGAAAGCATTTTGCTTTCCGACAGCCCAACAGTTGAGAGCCCTCTATATCTGAAAATGCTCTTAGGTCTAATTTCCTCCACTTAGGGGAGGACAGTCAACATTGCAAGAGCAACTCAGAGGAGCAACTTGTTCTGAAATACTTATTTCCGATGCAAATCTCATTCTTTCAAAATTGTTTCTTGAAAATCTAGGTTTTAAAATTAAAAAGATAAAGAATTACTAGTGACTGAATGCCCACATTTTCTAGTATTCAGCTGCAAAACTTTAAAGGAACTTGATTGGTCAACAAATGGGAGCTCAGCATTTTCTGAAAATCAGGCCCCTTTGGCAAGTCTTGAGTTAAGCCCCCGTGACTGGAGGCATCCAGAATCCTGGTCTAAGTGAATCTATTTATCCACTGAGCAGTTACAACAGAGCCAATATCACTACAAACTTCGTAATTATTAAAATAGCACCTGGCTTTTGTACAGTAGTTTTCATGAGCAAATCTCAAACCACAAATCTCAAACCAGGATGGTGTTTTTAGGAAGATCACCAATGGACTGTAGTTTCCTCAGGAAATCAGTGGTGTCTCGAAGATAGCTGGGAGTGCTGGTAACGAAGGGCCTGAGGAGGGAGTCTACATAGCCAGACAATCCTGCTGTCAGGGTGCCAATGCCTGAGATGATGGGGCGTCCAGGATTTTCAGGTTTATGGATCTTGGGTAGCAGATAGAATACCCCAGATCGTGGCTCCAGGGGTGTGTCTGTGCGGATTTGTTCTTGTGCTTTTTCAGGGAGTTTCTTGAGCATATGCTGTAGTTTCTTTTGGTAACTCTCAGTTGGATCAGAGGGTAATGGCTTGTAGAAAGTGGTGTTGGAGAGCTGCCTAGTAGCCTCTTGTTCATACTCCGACCTATTCATGATGACGACAGCACCTCCTTTGTCAGCCTTTTTGATTATGATGTCAGAGTTGTTTCTGAGGCTGTGGATGGCACTGTGTTCTGCATGGCTGAGGTTATGGGGTAAGCGATGCTGCTTTTCCACAATTTCTCCACAATTTTTTTCCACAATTTAAACTTCCTAAACTTTAGGTGATCTTCCTAAAAACACCATCCTAGCCACTATGGATGTAGAAGCCTTCTACACCAACATTCCACACAAAGATGGGCTACAAGCCGTCAGGAACAGTATCCCCGATACTGTCACGGCTAACCTGGTGGCTGAACTTTGTGACTTTGTCCTCACCCATAACTATTTCACATTTGGGGACAATGTATACCTTCAAATCAGAGGCACTGCGATGGGTACCCGCATGGCCCCACAGTATGCCAACATTTTTATGGCTGACTTAGAACAACGCTTCCTCAGCTCTCGTCCCCTAATGCCCCTACTCTACTTGCGCTACATTGATGACATCTTCATCATCTGGACCCATGGAAAAGAAGCTCTTGAGGAATTCCACCATGATCTCAACAATTTCCATCCCACCATCAAGCTCAGCCTGGACCAGTCCACACAAGAGATCCACTTCCTGGACACTACGGTGCTAATAAGCGATGGTCACATAAACACCACCCTATATCGGAAACCTACTGACCGCTATTCCTACCTACATGCCTCTAGCTTTCATCCAGATCATACCACTCGATCCATTGTCTACAGCCAAGCGCTACGATATAACCGCATTTGCTCCAACCCCTCAGACAGAGACAAACACCTACAAGATCTCTATCATGCATTCCTACAACTACAATACCCACCTGCTGAAGTGAAGAAACAGATTGACAGAGCCAGAAGAGTACCCAGAAGTCACCTACTACAGGACAGGCCCAACAAAGAAAACAACAGAACGCCACTAGCCATCACCTTCAGCCCCCAACTAAAACCTCTCCAACGCATCATCAAGGATCTACAACCTATCCTGAAGGACGACCCATCACTCTCACAGATCTTGGGAGACAGACCAGTCCTTGCTTACAGACAGCCCCCCAATCTGAAGCAAATACTCACCAGCAACCACACACCACACAACAGAACCACTAACCCAGGAACCTATCCTTGCAACAAAGCCCGTTGCCAACTCTGTCCACATATCTATTCAGGGGATACCATCATAGGGCCTAATCACAACAGCCACACTATCAGAGGCTCGTTCACCTGCGCATCTACCAATGTGATATATGCCATCATGGGCCAGCAATGCCCCTCTGCCATGTACATTGGCCAAACTGGACAGTCTCTACGTAAAAGAATGAATGGACACAAATCAGACGTCAAGAATTATAACATTCAAAAACCAGTTGGAGAACACTTCAATCTCTCTGGTCACTCGATCACAGACCTAAGAGTGGCTATACTTCAACAAAAAAGCTTCAAAAACAGACTCCAACGAGAGACTGCTGAATTGGAATTAATTTGCAAACTGGATACAATTAACTTAAGCTTGAATAGAGACTGGGAATGGATGAGTCATTACACAAAGTAAAACTATTTCCCCATGGTATTTCTCCCTCCCACCCCACCCCCCACTGTTCCTCTGATATTCTTGTTAACTGCTGGAATTAGCCTACCTTGCTTGTCACCATGAAAGGTTTTCCTCCTTTCCCCCCCCCTGCTGCTGGTGATGGCTTATCTTAAGTGATCACTCTCCTTACAGTGTGTATGATAAACCCATTGTTTCATGTTCTCTGTGTGTGTGTATATAAATCTCTCCTCTGTTTTTTCCACCACATGCATCTGATGAAGTGAGCTGTAGCTCACGAAAGCTTATGCTCTAATAAATTTGTTAGTCTCTAAGGTGCCACAAGTACTCCTTTTCTCATTGTGAGATTAGTATCTTAAGCTTACAAGAGGTCAAGTGGATTTTGAGTTATGAAAGAAGAAAAGTTTAGCAAATATTGAAATCACTCTTAATTTCCTTAGTTTGTCAAAGAAATACCTGAACAAATTTCATTTTCCTGGGAAAATAAGAAATATTGAAAGAATATTTCCTACCAAAATCATTTCCAACAGTTATGAGTTTTGTCAATTTCTACTAGTTTAGTATATTGTATATAGTCAAAAACTACATTTCCTAGACCTGAAGAAGAGTTCTGTGTAAGCTCCAAAGCACCAACAGATATTATCTCACCTACCTAGCACTTTATTATGAACAGCCACAGCATGATATTAGTAAAAAGTGATTGGGTATGGAGAGGAGCACAAACATAGCTTTCAATAGTTCAGTAGAATTTGGCTGCCATTTGTCAAATTTGTAAAGTATTATTTTTAATATACTGTGTGCTTGTCAACTAGGTTTTCTAATATTTGCCATTGTTCTATGTATTTTGCACGTGTTTGCAACTCAAATGTTCATCAACAGTGCTGTATTTTTTTTTAAAATGAATATCTATATCAGGGATGAAGTAGGTCTTTAAGGGGATTCTCCTTTAGCCTAGAATCTTCCTCCATTCCCCTTCTGCATGATTTCCTGCTACTGTGAAACAATTCATATTCTCATACCTATATCATTACTTGTACATATTATATAGTACAGATTGTTCTGCTGTAGTCCAGCACACAATTAAAGATGAAGCAATTACTTTGTTTATTCATTTGTCTCAATACAAAATGATATCCCATACAAACATTTTTTAAAAGAACATTAAGGTTTCTAAATGAATCACTTCAAAGGCAAAAAATGACTTCAGACCCCTCCTTTCTAAGGGTGAGGTTTTAGCCTAGAAGTCAGACCTGTAACTTCTTTAGAGATTAAAACAGTTGCCTTACAAGGGAATCAAAATTAGCACTGTCAAAGATGAATGGCAATGCAAAAATAAAAACAAAACTTATTTTCTGGTTATACTGCTTCTTTACGATGGTTTTTTTTTGTTTTGTTTTGTTTTTAATTCTGCTTGTTTTGTTTTACATTAGTAATAGCAAGTCTTCACTTTACTGCAGGACACTGGAAACTATGTGGAACCTGAAGAGTCACATCACCGAAGGCTAAAACTGTTTAGAAATCAGAATCTCCTCCCTATGCAGCTGTGAAAGGAAGAGGTGCTACTCAGGTTATATTACTATTCAAGTCCTCCAAATATTGTTGTTGACGTTCTATAGCAAAGAGTAAAGTGAGGATATAATATTTCAAAAGGAAAACAAAAGGAAAACAAAACCTCTCAAACATTTAGGCTGTCTTTACACATCACAAAGGAGATGCATTTTTTGGTTCCACTGTTGACCTTTAAAATAGCATCCCTTAGCAAAGTCCCAAGTTCAAATGGTTTCTTCGTTTATTTTTCTCCCCCATCTTTTCATTTTCCTTGATGGCACATTTATTGAATTTAGTTGATTATACTAATGCAGCACATTCAATTATGCACCAGAAATAGAAACTTCCTGAGAGCTAATGGGGGCATGGATTTTCAAATCTGCAAATTTTACTGACCTATTTTGTTCATAAATGTTGACATCAGAACTTTGGTGTGCATGTTCAAGTGTCATTAAAAGATGTATTCATCTGCATCAGAGTGTATATTACTGCAGCATTCTCTTTGTAACCTCATTAACTTGATTCAGTTAAGACTATAGCAAAAGCATCTCTAGTGATGCTAAGAATTCCATTTTATTGTACGAAAAGCTATTTCTCTTTCTTACGTTAAAAGTTCTGGGGTTTGGCAATGTGCTTCAGAACTACTTTATGTTTCCTTCCTGTGATCCAATGCACCATCTATACTGCATAAAGATGTACCCGACAAGGTGTCATGAGTGGAATAAGGAACTTTTTTTTTATTTACTCCTGGAACAATGGCAAGTGGAAGCAATTACAAGATCTATTTGTATATATTGTATTCCTTCAAATTCTCTGTACTTCCTACTACTCTACATTGAATCATTTGGATTATGATTTGGTGTGCTAGTATATTTGGGAAAGTTTCTAGTCTATGGGATTCATTACACACTGGAGCACGCACCTATATGTAAAACAGACAGCTCGGAACCTCCTACCATTTGCAGAAATTGGACTTTATCATTTAATTCCAGCAAGAGAGCCTGATCAGCAAGCTAGCAGGCAAAGACAATAACTACAGCTGGTAACCCGATGCGGATTCATAAAAGCTTTCACAGAAATGTATCAGTTTTGATGAAAAAAAAAAAAACTTTCATTGGGAAGGTTTCACAGGTTCAGTATAGCCAATACCCTGGTGGTTAGGTCACTCACAGGAAATGCAGGAGATGCAAGTTCAAGTCCCTGCAACACACACAACAAGAAGAGACCAAATTCCAGACAAAGATCTGGAATGAAGCATTTACTGCCAATAATTCTGACCTCATCTGCATTTTTCCTTCAGGAGACTGGAGGTGCCAAACTGAACCTAAAGTTCTTTCTGATAAATTCAAGTCTGGCTGCACATAACACTAGCACAATCTATGACCCAGTCGCTGACAAGGCATTATACATATAACAAGTCACAGAGCTAAACAAATGCATGGTTTAGTTAAGGTAGATAAATATCCCAGTTAAATGGTACTTTGTGGTGCTTAATCCTACTAGTTCAACAGAGTGATACCCAACAACCAAATCAATATAAACACACCTCAGATAGGTATATCCCCAAGAAATAAGGCATATATCAAACTCTCCATGCATATGTGTATTAAATATATATACTTACACAGACAAGTGTGTTTGTGTAAGGTCACTATTGCGACACATGGCCAGAAAGTGTTAAGCAGCTTGCAGGCTAATTGACCCAGATTCAACCTTTAGGGACATATTGGTAGATAATGTTTGTGGTTTTGTGCATTTACATACATATGGTTAGAGGTTAACAATATAATGGAGCAGTCCCTGTCTATGCTGTATTCTGTTAATTCAGAGATCAAAAGGAAATATTAACATTTAAATGAACTGTAAACATACTGATCTTGCTGTATTCATCTCTCTTTGAAATGTATAGCACATCATCTGTGAATTGTGGAAAACAGGCAATTGCCTTATGTTAATCCCTGTAGCTAATTACTGGTGATGCCTAGGAAATAGGTCTACTTCAAAGTCTCCAGGATTGCCTATTGTTAGCCTAAGGACTCCAACTTGTCAAGAGAAGGCCTGGAACTGTATTAAAACTCCTTGGGTCTTGATCTTTTTTCTATCTCAGATCTGCTTGATGCTTCATGCAGGGGAAGCTTAAGTCGAAAGATTGAGATCTCCAGTCCTATCCAAATCACCCTGAATATGAACATTGGACTATAACCTATGGACTAATTCTGAAAGAACTCTTTGCAACTACAAAGCTCACCATCTACTCTACTTGCGCTACATTGATGACATCTTCGTCATCTGGACCCATGGAAAAGAAGCCCTTGAGGAATTCCACCATGATTTCAACAATTTCCATCCCACCATCAACCTCAGCCTGGACCAGTCCACACAAGAGATCCACTTCCTGGACACTACGGTGCTAATAAGCGATGGTCACATAAACACCACCCTATACCGGAAACCTACTGATCGCTATTCCTACCTACATGCTTCCAGCTTTCATCCAGACCACACCACACGATCCGTTGTCTACAGCCATGCTCTATGATACAACCGCATTTGCTCCAACCCCTCAGACAGAGACAAACACCTACAAGATCTCTATCAAGCATTCTTACAACTACAATACCCACATGCTGAAGTGAAGAAACAGATTGACAGAGCTAGGAGAGTACCCAGAAGTCACCTACTACAGGACAGGCCCAACAAAGAAAATAACAGAACGCCACTAGCCCTCACCTTCAGCCCCCAACTAAAACCTCTCCAACGCATCATCAAGGATCTACAACCTATCCTGAAGGATGACCCATCACTCTCACAGATCTTGGGAGACAGGCCAGTCCTTGTTTACAGACAGACCCCCAACCTGAAGCAAATACTCACCAACAACCACACACCACACAACAGAATCACTAACCCAGGAACCTATCCTTGCAACAAAGCCCGTTGCCAACTGTGTCCACATATCTATTCAGGGGACACCATCATAGGGCCTAATCACATCAGCTACAATATCAGAGGCTCGTTCACCTGCACATCTACCAATGTGATATATGCCATCATGTGCCAGCAATGTCCCTCTGCCATGTACATTGGTCAAACTGGACAGTCTCTACATAAAAGAACAAATCAGACGTCAAGAATTATAACATTCAAAAATCAGTCAGAGAACACTTCAATCTCTTTGGTCACTTGATACAGACCTAAAAGTTGCAATTCTTCAACAAAAAAACTTCAAAAACAGACTCTAACGAGAGACTGCTGAATTGGAATTAATTTGCAAACTGGATACAATTAACTTAGGCTTGAATAGAGACTGGGAGTGGATGGGTGATTACACAAAGTAAAACTATTTCCCCATGTTTATTCCACCCCCCACCCCGCACTGTTCCTCAGATGTTCTTGTCAGTTGCTGGAAATGGCCCACCTTGATTATCACTACAAAAGGTTCCTCCCTCTACCCCCACTCTCCTGCTGGTAATATCTCACCTTAAGTGATCACTCTCCTTACAGTGTGTATGTTAACACCCATTGTTTCATGTTCTCTATATATTGTGACAAAGCTCTGTCCTTGCCTCCGTGGGTCCCGCATTTCCTGGCAGATTTCGCTAGCCTCAGAGGCTCACTATGACCCTCCACATAACTCTTCTTTCTCTAGAGACAAGGGTCACAGTCTACTGAGCCATTTTCATCATAAGCCAGTGAGGAAGGTGAGGAGAAGTTATCCTTCATTGCACAGTCTCTGTTGTCTCCCAGTCTCAGTGATTAAACAGGGGGCAAAGGTGGGGTGGGAGCCTGGGCCCACCCTCTACTCCGGGCTCCAGCCCAAGGACCCTAATAGTATCAGCTATGGTAGCTGACCTTTTAGAAACATGACATGTACAATTCCCTGGGCTACTTCCCCCACAGCAGCCCTCACTTCCTCAAGCTCCACTTCACCCATACCTCAGGGCCTCCTTCCTTGTGCCTGATATGGTGTGTACTACTCAGCCTCTCCAACAGCGCAACTTCTTCCCACAACTCCTGACATACACACTCACCTGACTGACTGGGAGGCTTTTAACTAGTTTCAGCCAGCCCCTGATTGGCTTCAGGTGTCCCAATCAACCTAACCTTCTCCCTGCCTTCTAGAAAGTTCTTAATTGGCCCCAGGTGTCTTAATTGACCTGGAGCAGCTTCCATTTTACTTAACCTGGTACCAGGAATTTGTTTAGCCTGGAGCTAATATATCTATCTCCCACGACTTTTCTATAGCTATCTAGCCTTGCCCCGTCACAATATATAAATCTCCCCACTGTATTTTCCACTTAATGCATCCAATGAAGTGAGCTGTAGCTCACGAAAGTTTATGTTCAAATAAATGTGTTAGTCTCTAGGGTGCCACAAGTACTCCTTTTCTTTTTCCGAATACAGACTAACACGGCTGCTACTCTGAAACCCATCTCTACTGATCTCTACTGAAACTGATCTCAGAACTGTACTCATGTCTGTATACTGATCTTTTAACCAATACTCACTCTTTTCTTTTTTAATACATTTTAATTTAGTTAAGAATTGGCTGTAAGTGTGTATTTGGGTAACATCTGAAATATTCATGAACCTGTGAGGTAATGTGTCCAATCCTTTAGGATTTGTAGAACTTTCTTACATGAGGAATAAGATTTTCAGTAATCCTCATCGTATTTGACTTGGGTGGCGGAGGCCTAAGGCTGAATTGCTTTAAGGGAACTGAGATGTTGGCTTCTGGGTAACCAGTGAGGTATTATGGAAGCTGTTTTGTGCTGGTTTGGTAAATCTAAGCATTGGAATATCCACCAGCTTTGTGGATTGTCTGCCCCATTCTTTGCAATTCACCCGAATTGAGTAACCTCAGCGTGGCTCCCTGGGACTCCAGTCACAACTATCTCAACATACATTCTCTATATGAATGATAATCAGTCCTAGAGAAGACTGTCTGTGCAAAGATACTCAGTCTGCAGTAGTATTTCTGAAGATTTTTTGTCAAGGGCTCACTTGAGCCCAGTATCCCAGAGAGCTGGCTCACAACAGGTTTACAGGAAAAAAACGCACCAAGCTCAAAATAGTCACCTGGGTGTTAAAATCCCCAACATAAACACTAGTCCTTCTCAGATACAAAAGCAAATACTGGCATGGTTAGGCCCCCAAACTGAGCCAGGTTACTTGGCTTAGGGTAGGCAGAGCGTCCTGGCTTCACCCAGAACTGGCCAGCTCTTTTTATCTGGCCTGCTGGACTCAGATTGGCCTCTGACTCCTCCTGGCCCTGTTAAATGATGGAGGACCAACTCTCATTTGAGCTGCCTGCAGCTGATCAGGGGAGACCCTACTGGGCACCCCACGGTAGTCTGACCTTGCTGCTCTTCCCTTCCAGCAGCAAGACAGCTTCCTAGGGGAGATACATCAAGGTGACAGGGACTCTGACAGGGGGCAGCAAACACCTGGTACACCCCATCACAATTTTGTTTTATCCCTCATAATTTTTTACTTTCATTTTAATTAAACTTTTATTTTCCATTCAATGGCATTTCCTAAATATTTACATGCAGTCACTCTGCTAGGTCATTCTTGTAGAAAATTGTCCGCAGCTAAACAGCAGGAGTAAATATATCATTTCTACTTTCCTGTTTATCTTACTGAAGTTTTAACTTCAAAGTCTAGTTGGGGCAATTTAAATGTTAATATTTATCCAGTAAGGCAAACAAATTTAGGAGTAGGATAACCACCCAAAACCATACATCTCTTGACTGTTTCCAGTGTTTTGATATTTTCTGGTGCCCCTTTGTTTTCTTTGTTGCTAACAGCTGTTGCAATTGAAGCACTCATCTCTGAACATACACACATACCTTCACAATAGGCGATAAGCAGCAGGAGAAATGAAGAGTGAAAGGAATAATATTGACTGCTTCTGCTTCTCCTGAAGAAGAGAACTCATAGTGAGTTGTAGATCTCTAAAATGGTTGCATAGAGATGTATAGTGTGCTTTCGGCATGAGGAAGAATTGCTTGGTGAAAAGGCATCAGCCATTGCAATGATGGCTTGTAATCAGTTTACCATCAGAACAGAGCTAAAATGAATTTCCTAGTCCATCATGAATACTACTTGATTTTTTGCATGTATTTTAAGTTTAATTATCTTTGTCTATTGATATTACACAAGTAAAGATTCAAAAGACAATCTAATACAACTATCCACACACGATGTGTGTCCATAGAAACTACTACAAAAGTACTACACCACGGTAAGCAGCAGCAAAACATAAAACAAGAACAAAGAAGCCATGTGATCTAGTCTATTTCCTATTTTGTCTTGAATCCAAAAAAGTGTATGAAATTAACAAAATAGATCACTGAATTTTATTAAACTGTAAGGTTTATAAGATATCAATTAAAATAATGCTCCCACTGAAGACAACTGACTTCAATAATTATGAGCAGCAGCATGTCAAATATACACTGAATAGAGTTATTACAGTCAGGGCTCTATGTAAACCTGTTTTCAACGGTTCACTAATTCTGAATTCTGTAGCAAACTGGAAGTTCTGTGGCAGCTTAGAGAATAATTTGGGGGGAGGGGGGGAAAAGGCCAAGATTTTCAGAACTGGGAGCTTAAAGTCAGGCTCCTAAATATATATATATATATATATATATATAAATTATATATATATAAATGCTCTATTTTTCAAAAGTGTAGAGGACCCTGCAGTTCTGGGCCTTCAAGTGGCTACAGCTCACTTCATCTTATGCTCAAATAAATTTATTAGTCTCTAAGGTGCCACAAGTACTCCTTTTCTTTTTGCAGATACAGACTAACACGGCTGCTACTCTGAAACATGTCCTGGTCAGAAATTTGGCTGGCTAGGAAGCCCCTTACTGTTATCCACACCACAAATGCACCAAACTTTGGAATATGCCTGCTGAAAGTGGCTAGAACATCTGATTGTGAGGGTAAACATAAGTCAATAGAAGGGAAAAATGACAACTGATTACATCAAAATTAGTAAAATAGATTGTCTACGAAGATTTGTAACGGCTGACTGAACTTGCAA
The DNA here is from genome assembly GCF_009764565.3 of Dermochelys coriacea. NCBI lineage: Eukaryota > Metazoa > Chordata > Testudines > Dermochelyidae > Dermochelys > Dermochelys coriacea. The sequence goes on along the minus strand of NC_050074.1, from coordinate 87,384,017 downwards.
ATTCTGAGGCTGATTCTGTGATTACAAGACCCTGATTACAGCACAGAAGTATTTCCCTGCTGTTTTGAAAAGAGACTCCTTATGGGATATGAAAAGCTAACACATCCTTATTTTTCCCTGAGTTTGGCTTTTTAAACTGATGGGGCAAGAGAGAGATTTCACTCTAAAAATTCTAGCAAAAATGATAATAAAAGAGAAGAAACATATATCTTCCCTTCCCTGCCTGCCTAAACCCATCTTCTGTTGTTTTTATTTTTTATTTGTGTTTAATAAATATAAAATAAATGATTTTAACAACTCTTCATCTCTCATTTCTACTTCCCTAGCAGTGTAGACAGTTGCTGGCTGCAGCATGTGACTTCTGTGTTTGAAGACCCAGATATGACCCAGGAGTCTGCCCACAGATTACACACAATGAATCTCGAGAGAGTTACTGATCCCACCTGCTGCCACAATTCATTTGGAAAGAACCAATATGCTTGTAAGCAGGAATGATTCTTCTTTGGAAGATTTTCCTTTTCCTGACCAGCCCCAGACATCAGTGATAGACAGCTCCTAATTTCCTCAATATCCTCTCTGCTGCTGCATGCCAAAGTATCTTCTTGCAATTAATGTATTAATGGCAGCAGAACCACAATGTCTAGTACCAAGTAAAAGCCTTCTCCTTCAATGAGACAGTACTACAAAGGAAGTATTGACCTATCATTCCCTCAAAGCTCTTTGCAGCAGGAGGTTCTACACTCTGGGATGAGACAAAGGTGGATCGGTTAGACCAGAACAGTTCCAATTGTCATGATTTCGCACAGTCTATGGAGAAGAAAGATTTCTTAGTAAACTCTCATTGCTGTGATATAGGATTTTAAGGACCCAGCACTAGTCACTTAACATATGGGTGGGTCTCCTGTGCTATCCAACTGGTAAAACTATGTCCACTAAAAGTAGAAAAATAAGAATAGTTGTAATGTCTTAGTTTTTGTGTTCTAAGGTTCTAATAGGTCAGTGAGGTTTTCAAGGATTGCAGTGTAAATATCACACTGATGACTCACTATTAGCAAATCAGAACAGAAGAGTTCATGCCATTGTATAATTATTTAGTAATATGTTAACACAATACATGCAAAAGAATGAAAAATGGTTTATCAGGATTTCTTCTGAGGAATGTAATTGGGTTTCCCATTACAGATAATTGGAATATGTTTTATCTCATTGCAAAGTCCAGTCAGATGAAACATGGAATGACATTTAAAGAAAAAAATCAAAGCACCTAATGTTTTTTTCTATCAATGCTGGGGGACAATCTGCATTAACTTTTTTCTATTTTATCCAACCCCCTTTCCTTTTATATATGCAGTTTGAAAGAACTCAGACAATCCTTATTTTCACTAGCTACAGCATACCCCAGAGTGGCAGAAGTTACAACAAAAATCAATTCTTGATCAGACAGCAATTTCTTTAGAAAGTTGAGTGGCACATTTAATATTTCCCGAAATGACAATATGTTTTTTACCAGAGACATATTTTAGAAAGAATAAAATGAGCACTGTCTGAAAACTGGAAATACTAATGCACGACTGCCAGGGTTTCAAACTGGCAATTTTAGTGCCAAAAAAAAATCAACTGAATCCTAACAAAAACAAAAAAATTATGCTCTTATTCTTTATTCTAAATAAATTCCAGTTATCCATTTCTACAGGAGCATGTCAGTGAGATAATCATAGGCTCTTAGAATCATAGAAATCTAGGGCTGGAAGAGACTCAAAGAGATCATCTAGTCCAGCCACCTCCACTGAGGACAGACCAAATGTATACTTAAACGATCCCTGACAGGTGTTGGTCTAACCTGTTCTTAAAAACCTCCTGTGAGAGATCCCACAGCCTACCTTGGAAGTCTATTCCAGTACTTAACTATCCCTTTAGTTAGAGAGTTTTTGCTAATATCTAACCTAAGTCTCCCTTGCTGCAGAGTAAACCCATTACTTGTTGTCCTACCTTCAGTGTTCACAGAGAAGAATTGATCACTGTTCTCTTTAGAACAGCTCTTAGCATATTTGAAGACCATAATCAGGTCCCCCTTCAGTCTTCTTTTCTCACAACTAACATGCCCAGTTTTTTTTACCTTTCTTCATAAGTCAGGTTCTCTAAATCTTTGATCATTTTTATTCCTTTCCTCTGGACTCTCTACAATTTGTCCCCATCTTCCTTAAAGTGTGGTGCCCCAAAATGGATACATTACCCCACCTGAGGCCTTACCAGTGTCAAGTAGAGGAGGACAATTACCTCCCATGTCTTACATACAACACTTCTGTTAATATAGCCCAGAATTGATATCAGCTTTTTTCACAATTGCATCGTATTGTTGACTCATATTCAATTTGTGATCCACTATAAGCCCCAGATTCTTTTCAGCATTATTACTGCCTCACCAGTACTGCCCCATTTTGCAGCTATGCATTTGATTTTTCCTTCCTAAGTGAAGTACTCTGAATTTGTCTTTACTGAATTTTATTTTGTTGATTTCAGTCTAATTCTCCAATTTGTCAGGTCATTTGAATTCTTATCCTGTCCTCCAAAGTTCTTGCAACCCCTCCCAGCTTGGTGTCATCTGCAAATGTATAAGCTTACTCTCCACTCCATTATCCAAGTCATCATCTCACTATAGATCTGATCCTGCAAATACTTCAACATATGAGTACCTTTATTTACATGAGTAAAAATACACCACTGTTAGGCTCTGATGCTCCAAATGCTCCATCTCAAACAGTTGTCCTTTGTTGACATGTAACTATAAAATTTTAGAACCAAAGATTCAGAAGCATTATTTTAGGCTATGGGCCAGATCCTGAGTTGATGTAAATCAATGTAGCTCCACTGTCTTTACAAAATTAAAAAGCTAAATATAAATATCATGCACTTCCCATATTTTAGTTGTCCCAAACCACAAAATGACACATTTCTCATAGTAAATGAAGTATTGGGATTACTATGAGAACTAAAGACTCCAACAATAAGTGTAATAAGTCAACTACTAAAATGATGCATTTTACATTGAACAGTTTTGAAAAAAGAGGATGGCTAAATGACAGTTTTCCCTGGAGAGAAAGGGACAAAGGGTAAGATCTCTGTCTCTCTTCTTATAAAGACTAGAGCAAAAAGCGAGGTATATTATGTTCTCCCATCACCACTGCATAGCCACCTCTCCCCACTCAATGGCTGCTATACTGGAGATCAGCTCCATGCACACATGGGTAAATGTGGCCAGGAGAGGGGAAACAACCAGTGGTGAGCTAGAGCCGGTTTGCACTAGTTCACTAGGACCGGTTGTTAAATGTAGAAGTCCTTTTAGAACCAGTTGTTCCGCGAGGGACAATCGGTTCTAAAAGGGCTTCTAAATTTAACCGGCCAAAAGTGGCGCCTTAAGCACCAATTCCCTGGGTGCTCCGGGGCTGGAGCACCTACGGGGAAAATTTGGTGGGTGCAGAGCACTCACTGGCAGCTCCCTGCCCCACCCCCGGCCCCAGCTCATCTCCACTCCGCCTCCTCCCCTGAACGCACTGCCCTGCTCTGCTTCTCTGCCCCCTCCCATGGCTTCCCGCGAATCAGCTGTTCACGCGGGAAGCCGGGGTGGGCTGATAAGCAGGCCGCGGCTTCCCGCTCAGGCCCAGGGAGGCGGAGGTGAGCTGGGGCAGGGGGGCGCGAGGAGGGCCGCCCGTGCCGCAGCAGGTAACCCGGGGGGACGCAGGGGAACCGCTCCCTGCCCCAGCTCCCCTCCGCCACCCTCTGCCTGACCAGGAAGCTTTTGATGTGATCAGTGGGGGAGTGGCCGCTCCCCCTGTTCCCCCCTAGCTCCGCTCCCCTGCCCCTAGGAGCCAGAGGGACCTGCTGGATGCTTCCTAGGAGCTACCCCAGGTAAGCACCGCCGGGAGTCCCCACCTCGCCCCCCGGCAGGTGCCTCTGGCTCTTAGAGGTGGGGTGGACACCAACTACGGTGGCCCACAAGACCCTCCTGCCCGGTTCTGGGGGCAGTCAGGGGACAGGGGAGGTGGGTGGATGGGGCAGAGGTCCTGGGGGGGCATCAAGGAATGCTGGGGGGTTGGATGGGGCAGGAGTCCTGGGGGGCGGAGGTGGGCAATGACCCCCTTTTGGGGTGAGAAGGGAACCCGTTGTTAAGATTTTGGCATCTCATTACTGGAAACAACTGTTTTAAGCAGAGTATTTTCCTTGAACTCCTTTGGAAACATCACAACATTAAACGTTGTAAGTCAGTCTTCCCCCACTGCTTCTAGAACAATTATGTTTTCTAAACTCATTAATCAAATACTTAACAAATACGGACCTCACTCCTGCAAGTGAGTTCTTTACAATATATCCTGATTCTATTGCACTTATGATCCTAGGGCCAAACTGTCAGTGGGCCTCCAATTTGGCCAAAAAATCTGTGTGCATGTAAAAACATATAAACTGTATATGCAAATTCATGGTTTTGTGCATGCAGTTTGGCAATCATTTGCATGTGGAAATGCAATATTTGGCCCAGTCCTGTAATGATATCCAAATGTTAATGAGGTACGTTGTACTGTTAACTTTGTGTCTAAAAGATCCCTCTTTCTATCACACTCTATGCAAACAGTTGTCAAATGTTGCTCACAGACATCTGTACTTCTCTAGCACAAAGTTTTCCCTCCTCCCATGACTTTATTTTCTATCCAGCCCCAGCTGCCAGCAGATTTGTGAAGTAGATTGCAGAGAGTGATACACAACTATCCTGGATGATCATACAGAGAAATACAAAGAAAGAGGAGAGGCAGAAATTCCACAAATTTATAGTCTTCTTCAGTCACAGTACCAAAGCCCCTGCTTCTCATTTTCCATCCCATCACTCACCAGTCTTTGAATTGCTTTCAGATTTTCTACCTTCCTTCACAAGCAGGCATGAGCAGGTGGTGTCGTAACACTGAATGCTTTTATACATACCACCTGCTGCAAGTTCTTTGGTTCTTGTTATTTCCACAGAAACCTTGTTCTTTGAACAGTGTATTTTCAGTCAGGTCAGAGAAGTGAAAAAAGAGAGAGTAGAGCCTCGATGTTGTTGAATAGGATTTCTGTCTTCCCCATGCAGAGAACCAGCTGGACACGGTACAGCTGGCACTGCTTGTAGAGGGTGCCTGAGTTATTTCTATAGTTCACAATTTTTTGCCAAGTCACACCACTTTTGGACTGTGGGGCATTTTGTAATCAAGTTTATCTCAAGCATACATTGTGCTAAGAAAGCAACAGGGCATAGTAGCTTCATTGCTATCGCTCGGAGACCCTTTCTGCATGAAGATGAGCGTTCTTTTCACACAGCATTTTTTTAATTCTTATTTAGTTTCTCACAAGGTGAAAGGACTGTGATTTACATTTGGGGGCTTCTCTTTATACATTTTTGAGTCACTAAACAGTGAAAATTCACACTCTTATGCTCCCATGACTTTTTTTTTTTACAATTAACTTACTAACATTTTGCCAACTGATAGTGAAAAAAATTAGATTAATAGTCACTATTTACTACTAGAAGATTGTCTAAATGTAAACATATAATTTTTAATTCAGCATGGATCCTCTGGTATTTCCCATAACAAGACATTTATGTAAACAGTTGTTCTGGGCCAAGGTGTTCGAAGCACCACAGGCTTGGCAGCAGTACTCTGAGAAAAATGAGGCTTACACACAGCTGTGAGTTATTGGCTTTACTGAAGGTTAGTGACACACCCGCAACGGGGACTCCAAGCGTTGCAGTCACGGAGGCAGGGGACCCAGCACACCGGAGCTCTGCCTGGGACGGAGTCCAACGGGGAGGCAGACAGCCAGCGTTAATAAGCACTACACAAAAACAACTCATGAATATAGAATTAGGTACTTTCCAAAAGGGGTTTTCCGCTATCTGGCAAAGGGCCATGCGAAGCAGTTGTAACAGGCCAATGGCCGGTTCTAGCTGGGTTTCTATGTCCTATAATAACCTATCAGCACGAGAAAGTGGAAGTTCCCTAGCTAGGCCATAACAAAGTCTTCTGCAGACCCCTACAACAGTATAGACCAATATGTGAACTAATTCAATGTTATGAAATTAATTTGTGTCCTATCCTATACTAGGTTTCAATGATCATTCTGAGTTTGGATGCTCTCTGAATTTTATGTGAGCCTCTTGAGTCCGCAAAACTGAAGTGGAAACTTCACAAAAACAGCAACTCAAGAATTTTCTGTTACTGGAGCCTGTGAAGCTAGAAACCCACTATGGAATCCAGAAGTACGGATGTTAAAAATAATAAGGAAAATGGGTTTCTGAATTTATACTTAAAAATTAATCCAAAAGATCTGGATTTGAGAGGGAAGTTCAGGTTCTTATTTGCCAGTGACCTCCACAGGTTAAATATCCATTGTATAAAAAGAGTACTGTGGTAATGGACTGGACAAACTCATTTGGTCTATCCTGCACACAGGAGCTGAAGCCAGCCCTGGCCTACAACACTTACCAACAATGCCAAGCATGGAGGGAGGACCCTCCAGCTGCAGTGAATAAAGAGGGAGGAATAAGGCTTTAGAGTTGGACTGCCCTGAAAATGTGATCTTGAATGAGAGGGAGAGGACCCTGGGGTACAGTGTAGCAACAATGGCTGTGGCTGGCACCAAGCCTGGAAAAATGCTGGGTTAGGGGTATGTTGTGTTATTGTTCATTTGCATGTTAATAAGTTCAAACCCTAGGAAGAGCGTGAGGTTTAACCCTTCATATGATGGGTGATCTGTCTCTTAGTGCAGGTGGAAAAGTCACCTGCCCATATTCTTTAACCATTTTTTAATTTGTTGCTTTTTAATTTATTTGAGTTTCCCCCCCATTTTTTTATTATCATCAGTACCAAGATGCTGCAGTGATTGCTACTCTATAAATGTCTTAGACATATCATTATAGTTGCAGTTGGTTCTCAATGATCTTTGTGTGCTGAAAGACAGTCTAGAACAACATTTCTCAAACTGGGATCCAGGAGGGTACTCTAGGGAGACTGCCAGCCCCAGTGATCAACTCATCCCCCTCCCTCCCGAACACTTGGAAACAGCTGTTCAGCGGCATGCAGGAGGCGCTGGGAGAGACGAGGAAGAGTGGGGATGGGGCGTGCTCAGGGGAAGGGACGGAAAGAGGTGGGGCAAGGGTGGAGTGGAGGTAGGGTCTGGGGCTGAGCAGCGGCTTGCGCGTCCTCAAAATAATTTAAATCAAAATGGGGGTCCTCAGGTTGCTAAAGTTTGATAACCGCTGAAGGTTATGGTGAAGATTAATATGCTGAAGGTTATGGTGATGAGAGCCTTTTGGAGGGATTTTTTGTTTATTTTTAATATTGAATGAACTGTTTATCGAAGTACCATTACCCAGATGTCTTGAAATTTGTATATGTCAGATCAAAAATAACTAAAGCAATGGAATATGAGGAGGCAGCCAAAGCACTTGTTAAAGAAAATACTTAGTATTTCTACACTGTAGTGTCTTCCATTTGAGAATCTTGAAGAGCTCTGCAGACACTAATGAATTAAGACTGTGAAGTATGTTAGTAAAATTTATCTACATTCTGTGTGCTTATGTCTTGATCCTGCAAACGTATACACAAGTTTAACTTTACAACTGTGAACAGTCCCAGTGCAACTAATCAGGCTACTCACAGTAAAAGTCAAGCATCAGCATAAGCATTTGCAGGAACTGTAAATCAGGTAGGGATCCCTATTCAGGAAGGGTACTTCATGCTCTTCATGAACTGGGGTTTCAGAAAAGTTAAGGTAACTCAGTGAGCAAATACTGGAGCTGAACTAGAACCCAAGTCTCCTAACTTCCCCTTTTGGGTGCTAACCAGTAGGCCAGCCTGCCTAGCTAAAATAAAAAGTAATTTTATATCTGTCTTGATAATAAAACATTGCTATTGCATACAGTCTATCATTGTGTTTAGTTACATCCAATAAACACCCTTGAACCAGGCTTAATTCAGTAAATACCAACAGAGCCAACTTTCATAATAGAAATGCATAATGCTACCAATTTAATTCTTAAAAAAGAAAAGGAGTACTTGTGGCACCTTAGAGACTAACAAATTTATTAGAGCATAAGCTTTCGTGAGCTACAGCTCACTTCATCGGATGCATTTGGTGGAAAAAACCACCAAATGGTTTGGTGGTTTTTTCCACCAAATACATCCGATGAAGTGAGCTGTAGCTCACGAAAGCTTATGCTCTAATAAATTTGTTAGTCTCTAAGGTGCCACAAGTACTCCTTTTCTTTTTGCGAATACAGACTAACACGGCTGCTACTCTGAAACCTGAAATTTAATTCTTGTTATGAATCAGATTTCTGAGTTATTATTAGCACGGGTATTATCTTCAACACTTGAGTCAAGGAAAGATAAAATCAGGTTTCATTTATGCATGTTGCTGGAATGTTTCTATATATTATGGGTTGTTTTTCCTACAGGAACATTGAAAAACAAATACCTATTACATTAAAAGCTCACCAGCTGCAAAACAGCATTAGAAATAGAATGTAATTTAGTGAGCAATGCAATGGATACTTGGTTGTCAAGGAAGCTGGAAGCATTATTTTCTTCCAGATAATGATTTATAGAGCTCTAATGTTAGCATCTACAAGGCTTCACTTGGTTGCTTGTAACCTTCTGCTTCAGTCCAGAAATGATGCCCTCAGAACTCTGCAAGCTGTGACACATATAAATAACCCTTATCTGATTTCTACTAAGCAAATACTTTAATATACAACAGGATTTTGTTGAAGAGGCATATAACTGCAGTATTACCAAGATCAGAAAATGGATTGGCAAGCACATCACATCACTACTTGCCCCCTAAAATATTTTCCAGCTTTTGATATTTCCCTTTCTTTGTAAATTATCAGTGTGATGGACACTGAATGCTGAAACTGTTGTCCCACAAATAGATGGAAAATTAGTTTAAAGGTGAATGATAGGAGGAAGGGAGCCAGCATTGAAACACTAGAAATCTTTCAAGTGGTAATTACAAGATCAGTACTGGGAGGCAATGTCCAGCACCATTTTGATTAGACTGACTAATGCAAAGCATGATCTTTCATATGTATCAAGTTTATCTTTTCATAGAATCCTAGTACTGAACATGTTTGCTATTGGTCTGTCCTAAAAATTTTGTCAAACAAATGTTGTTCAACTGTCTCTCCCATATGAGTGCATGTGCTCAGTTTTCTAGACCAAAATATGCTGTTGTCGTAGGGTTATTAGAGTATGGCTTCTGCTCCATCTAAATATTTTCATCTTGCTTCATTTGAGGTTCCATCACAGCTTTCTTAAGAATATTCATTCACCCTTCCTCCAACAAGATCTGAAATCACATCAGCAGAAGAAGGGGGATAAGAACATTGTAGAGTATATTCCAACTCCATCTTTCTTAGAATGGTGAAGTCCCTTAACCAAACAAGTCAGAATCTTACATTAGATATAGCTGAAATTTAATTATAGGGATCGATGAAGATTCATGACAGAGTGGGATTTATTTTTCTGAATTGGTTTATGTTGGTCTATCTGGATCAAATGAAATAGTCTATTTAATATCAAGAAGACAAGAAGAGAAATGGCTGGTTCAAGCTCATTCAGAAGGTTAAACAGCATACCAAACAGAAGACTCCCTCTCTGCTTGAAAGAGAGACTTACAAATTCCTGTGGTTTAACATCCACAATACAAGGAACATGGACAATTACCAAGAAGCCTATTAAAAGAGCCAACAGAGTAGAATAGAAAATGTATTCTTGGTCAGGGAAAGTCAGGGAAACCTACAGATTGCTAAGAGAATAAAAACATTACAGTACAACAAAGCCATGGCAACATTCTTGCAAATGTTAATATTTTTTTACTTGTAATTTACCATTATTTAGCATCTTCCATATCAAAGTACTTTACAAAATATATACTGTAGCCCAGTCACTTCACTCACAGCTAAAAGGCAGAAGCTTTTCTCTCCACTGTACATAGTTGTTACGCAGCTTTGGAACAGGAAGTGAAAAAGAACCCCATCAACTTAAAATAGAAACAATAATTTACTAAGAGATGGAATTATGCAGGATATTGAGATTAACATTCCTACTCATGGCCCATTTTGCCAGAAAAGTCTTTAGGGTGGCCTTTTTCTTTTAAAAAAATGTTTGGCATGTCTAGCTACATGCTGTCCTTAACCTGCATGGCAATTCGTTCCTTTCTGTCTCTGAGAGTGCTACCTAATAAATCACCATTTCCTTATAGTATCAACTGTACTTTGGAGCACTCCCGCTCAATTGTTGAATATGTCAGTAACACTAGCTTAGCTCTTCTGATGTCAGATCACGCTTGCCTCAGTTTCCCCACTTTTCAGCTCCTGAAGTGCTTTGGTAAGTCGGTAATGTCAGGGCTCTCGTTTGGTGGAGTAACTTACCTTCTGATTGATTAGAAAGTCCTCCCCTGGAAAACAAGAGTCCAACTAAGAGTCCAAAATGGTCTCCTGAGCCAGGTGTTGCCTCACTATCTTCTGAGAAAAACGCCTCTCATATTCTGATTCCTCTCTCATCATGCAGTGCAGCCCAGCACACAATTCCCAGGCATTCCTCCCAATATCCTTGGCCTTAAAGAAGTCAAGCTTAGGAACAGTGCTGGCTGGATCAAGGCTTGCTATTAAAGGGACCCACTGCCCAGTTAGAAGGCCCAAACAACATACATTGGTGTGGCTGTAGGCATGATGTCATTAGTTACTCTTGGGTTTAGAGATACTCAGAAAATTTTTTGCCTGGGTAACCATTATATTTATAATGAAAGCTCTGATTTTTTTTTCCAAATAATTGGCCACAAGCAAAAAATTTTACCTATTTTAGGTATTAGGTATTTTAGGTATACCTAGGTAAATAGGTATACACTATTTTACCATTAGGAAACATTTGAATTTCTGGATTTTCAGAGTTACTCAGAGCAAAATTTTGGAAGCTAAACAGGAAAATTTAAGTTAAGTACAGTAACTGTATCCTACTGAATGTTCAGAGGTAAGTAAAAAAGTATGCAGGCAAGCTAGCCAGAATAAGGTATATCTACACAGGGTAGTTTTAATGTACACTTTTTGCCATTGACCTAATTTTGAAACTTCCTCTCATAAAGCCTAAGTCAAAGGGTCTGAGATCTCATTGTGGCCAGGACAATCTTTTCATTATGTGTATGTTCAGTGCCTAGCATAATGAGACCTGAATCTTGATTAGTGGTCTTTAAGCACCACTGCAATATATACATAATAATATCCATTCAGACCCATATTTGGAAATCACTGGGGTGTACGGTATACCCAAGAGAAGAATTTGTATTTCATTGAAAAACTGGGGAGATTTCTACCACACCGGTTGCTTCATAAGATTTGTTTTGCAATCCTAAACATTGGGAACAATTGTGAACCAAAAACTTACATTTCTAAAATGCTTACCAAAATATCACTTCACTTGGCTTATTTTTTGGTTATCAAATGGAAACAGATTGATAAAAGATATATGATAGCAAGCGAATGTTTTAGTGTTTGTATAATTCTAGTTAACATTTATATTTTGTACCAATTACTGGTGCCTTTGGGAAAGTAGATGTTAAGCAAGATGGCCTTGAAATTGAAACTGTCTCAAAGACAACTCTCAAATTAAACAAATGAAATTTTAAAAGGGAGGGCAAAATGATCAGCACATTCTTCATGAAATCCAGGAAATGTCAGTGAATTAAAAGGGAAAACCATCTTTAAAGAATCTTTTCACATACTTTAGCATCCATGGTCTTTTTTTTAAAATGTGATATGGCCATTTAGTTCATTTTATCATCCATTTATCATTGTGTTATATGGTGTTATGGTCAATTCATATGCTATTTCTATATATAATCTATGTATGCAAAATAGATTTAACTTGTAGGATACAGAAGTATAAGAGAGACAAATATATAGGAGTGATGAGTGTGTATTAGGTATACAAGTAAAGCATGGCTGGAATGCAAGGCCTGCAGGCTGACACCTGTAAGATTTTAGCTTAGCCAGACTAGGCCATAAGCTTAAGAACACCTGACATGAGTGGATGACTAGGAATAACCTTTTATCAGTAAGGTCATCAGATTATTGTAAAAGATGTGCCAATAGGTAATGTTACAGAAAACTAGATTGCAATAAACTGCCACGTATTGTCCAAGATCACGAGACGCCTGATTGTAACATCATGGATTGTCCTGTCTTGACCATATTGATGCTAATGAAAATAAGAGGAACTAAGAAACAATCTATGAAAACCATCCCCCAATATTCATGTAGTCTCAGTCCAAGTGTATACATTTTTAATATATAAGGCAACATCTCCTCACTTTTCTCCCCGGTCTGTCCTTCCTGAGCAAGCCATACTCTTCTATACCAATATTCCAGTCATGCATATAATTCCACCAAGTCTCCGTGATGCCAACTATGTCACAGTTGTGTTTATTAACTAGCATTTCAAGTTCTTCCTGCTTATTTCCCATACTTCTTGCATTTATATACAGACATCTACAATATAGATTTAATTTCCCCCCTATGTTCTCTCATCTCTCCCATGCTCCCCACCAGATTCTGACCCTTCTCCCAGGTCTCCATATTTCGGACTTACCTGTGGGCTTTTGTCACCTTCTCCCGTGAAACCCAATTTAAAGAACCTCCTCATTAGGTTAGCTAGTCTGTATCCAAATATGCTCTTACCCTTCTTCAATAGGTGGACTCCATCTCTGTTCAGCAGTCCTTCTTCCCAGAACAGCATCCTATAATCAAGGAAACTGCAGCCCTCCTGGCGACACCGTCCTCACAGCCAGGATGCATCTGTCTTTGCAGGGGCCTCTACCCTTGATCGGAAGGATTGAAGAGAACATGACCTGTGTCCCCAACTCCTTCACCCATACTCCCAGAGCCACGTAGTCACTTCTGACCTGCTCAGGATCATAACTTGCAGTAATTATTCATACCCACATGCATGAGTAGCATGGCGTAGTGGTCAGAGGCTGGGTAATCCTCAACAATCCCTCCGTAATGTCTCAGATACAGGCCGCTGGCAGGCAACATACCTCCCAAGATGCCATGTCAAACTAACAGATGTGTGCCTTCATCCCCTTTGGAAGAGAGTCACCAATCACCACTACCCTATGTTTCCTCCTGGGAGTGGTGGCTGTGATTCTCCCAGCCTTGGGGTACATGGCTTCTCCTCCTCTACCTTTGGGAGTGATTCCTCATTGCTCATTGCCAGGGCAGCATAACCATTCTTCTTTACTGTGGTGGGTGGGTTGGGAGCAGGGGTGAAACACTGCCTGATTCCAGAAGTAACCAGCAGCCAATGTCCTCTCTGTGAGCGAGCCATATATTCCTCCCCCAGTGGCATGAGAGCAGTCCACTCTACCTGGATAGCTTCCTCAGCCTTGGACGTCGCCATATGAATACTCTCAATTAATTCCTCATGGGCACGGATGCTCCTCAGCCTAGCCACCTCCTCCTATAGCTCTCCCACCTGAGAGATTCCACCAGCAGACACCTTTCACACTGGTCGGTCCCCCAGCCTGGCTTTCTGAGAGTGGGAAATGCAGGCTACAGTCTCTGCAAACCCCACACTAGGATCTGGGTAGAGGCATCCATTGTCAGGTTCTCTGTTTGAATACAGGCACAGGTGGAGGAGACAGGAGCAGAATTGCCACTGGCGATGCGGTCCTTCCTAACCATAGTAATTATATTATGATTCCCTCTTACAAACTCCAGCTTAAACTCTCATATTCACTAGCTCCCCTTGGTTGCTTATCCTCACGCTTTTAAGGCCTTTTCTCCTATGTCAGCCCTATCCCCTTGTTAATCACACAGGGGATGGGTGATCACAAAGCTGATTGAGGCTGATCAAAGATGATCAAGGATGATCCAGGGAACAAAAGCTCTAACAGTCCCCAAACACACAATCCCAACTGACCCTGCTAACTTTAAATAACCTGTAAGCGAAAGAAAAAACACACATGCAAAAACAAACTCACTGACCCCAAGATTAGTACTCGTAGCTGGTTCTTTCAACAGGAAGATCTCCTCTCCCTCTCAAACTCCCTTGTATCCCTCCATAATGGTCTACGTTACTATTACTGTATACCTATTTAAGCTTCTACCACAGCTATCTGTAAAAAAATTATATGAAACAAAAGCATCCATAACATTCTAGTCTTGGCAACTGATTTATATTAAAGGTTGTTGGTTTTTATTTATTTATTTATTAAAGAAAGAATGGTCGTGGTCCAAGATATTTTTTACAGGATTTTTTTTTCAAAATTATGAACTGTTTTATTAAGAGTCTAACTAGCTTCAACACTTTACCTCTAGTTGACATTATTTTGTTGGTCTAACACCAATTTAGCCTGACTAGATTTTAAATGAAAAGTTAACCACCTTCCTGAATTCATTGTCTTTATTGTAACCTAATCTTGCCACATAAAATATATTTTTTTCAAGTACATAAGTCTTGAACATGGGCCGATCCCATGACAAAACACTTTGACCAGAAATGGAAAGAACGTGCTTGGAACAAAATAGAATGGTGTGGTGTCGACTTGCGTTCGTGGACGGATGGACGAGGACAAGCCGGACAAAGGTGTGACATAAGTCTTTCCTGGCCCAATTCTGCACCTTTACAAAACTTTTGTAATACTTACTAATGAAGGCTGTTCCACTGACTAACCTTCCCACATTGAACATGAGAGAGAGAAATATTGTCCACTATAGATCCCTGTTGAAGAGAATCTTTGGGGCAGAGAAACAACTGCACAAAGCTACTGGTTTCTCTCAAAGCCAGTTGAGAGCCCCATGTTAGGTTCCACAAATGAGTCAACATGACTCATGAGCTCATGACCAGTTGCATAAACAAATGCTGAGATATCTAACAGAATCAGCATGGACACTAACTGCAATATTGCAAGATCATCATCCACTAACACTACTAGTGCAGTTTTCTTTTTATAACGAGGCCTGTAGCCCAATGGAAGAGGATCAAAACAGTCTGCACATGAAAAAATCTGCCAGTTACCTTGCCACAACTTTCTGTCCATGACATTTAAAAAAATAGATTGGTTAAAGGTCACTTGTTAACTGGACTGTCAGCATTGAGCTGGTACCTTAATTATTGTCTTCACAATAGTTTCTTTAAGAACCACTATGTTTACCCAAAAATTATTTATATGGAATGCACTGTAGTATTGGAATGTCAGCAATGCATAAAGTTATTAGATATTGTCAAAAACAATTAGATTCCTTCTTTGTGATATATAGTAGAGGTTCTGATTCTGCACCTGTCACTCCCCTAGAGTAGTACTTCCTCTCTCAAGTAGGCAGAAATTCTATTATCATTTCAAAAAAAGAGACATGATTATTTCCTACGATATCCAAATTATTCATGTTTTGCTTACATTTTCTTGTTACTACTAGTATTTTTGTCAATATAATATAATTTGACATTTTATATGAAATTAGAATAATTATTCTAACTCTCTAATTAATGCAGTCTGTAATGCACAGGGGATGTTAGCAATTAATAAACCAAAAAGTTAACTGTCAAGAGAGAAAATTTAAATTTTACTTTCCCCCATTTAGTAAATCTTTAGTACTTCATAGCAGACTTATGCATTAGTTCGATCATAACCTGATTCCTAGAAAAACTGCCCTACAGTTTCAAAGATCAAGGCTCTCAACTATGCAGAGGGTCAATGATATTGTGTGATATGTACAGTATTTCCAGCTATTCTATATTTGCTGCCATTCCATCGAACATAACTGTCAATGAGAGGATTGCAGAAAGGGACACTGGCATGAAGACTTGTTTAGTTCTTCTGTCTAAATTAATAGATAAGATGCAAGGTTATTGCAATCGTTGATGAGTCATGGACATATATCCAACCCACATATTCCCTAAATTCCTTAATCATTCCAGAGAATGCAACATTATTGAATATGCTGCACTCTGAATAGAAAGGGGGAATACACAGGCAAAAAGACACTTTCCCTAATGAAAAGAACTTTATTTCCATAAGTCACAGTAACATCTCCTGTTGTTCCTTTAACATCTTTGGGCAGGCTTTCCTTTCTGAAGTACCTTGATTTGCCCACAACTCCTTTTGCATGGCGCTTCTATGCCTATGCAATAGTAATGTTTACCCAATAGTCAGTTATGTTGAAGTACCCTGTTAATTCTCAAAATTTTCACCTGCCTCTGCATTTCCCTCCACTTTACTTCATAGGCCAACTTTCCTGTCCCCATCCACTCATTTCCCACCCTTGATTTGCCAGATGAGAATCTGAATTCTGGACAGGCACTGATTTCAAAACACAGGTTTCTGAAGGTGATTGTTTCAGAAGCTTTATCTTTCTGAGGTGATGCCAAGGTTCAGTCCTTTTTGAGGTTGCTGGCTCAGTTTGCTGTTCTAATACAAAGTACATATCTCCCACATTACAAATAAAACCAGGCTTTAACTCACACATATCATGGTTTTAAAGACTAGAGAGCTGTGAAATATGTATGGTTGGTCAGTGGTTTACCAATGAGACTTTTCTAACTTTCTAAGAAATCAAAATCAAGTGTCACTGACATGCTCTCCCTTGGTGCCAATACCTTCAAATTAGACGTTATTTCTTACATCCTAGAAAAGTAGTGGCTTCTGGATGAATGGACTAACAAAAAAATGCATATCCATTTTTACCAACAATTTTCCTGACAAGAAAAAGTCCATGTATGCTTTGGATGGGAAGATGTTTGGAGTAGACTAATTGCTCAAGAGGAAAGGGGACCAGCAACCTTAATTTGTAATTCAATAAAAAAAATCTTAAATATAATAGATGTTAGGAAAAATATTATTTTATGCACAACTAATGAATATTGGTATGTGATTCATAAACAATTATAAGACGATAGATATTTAGAACTAAATGATCTTTAAGTAATCCTCAGGGTTTCCTAGCAGAAATGATCACTCTCAAATGAATGAAGAATTAATATCTGATCTATTAATAGCAGTTAGGCTTTCTTATGGAACAAGGAAACAAAATTCCCCAAAACCAAAAGAATGATTTCATAAGGCATGGAAGATCACTGCTAAGGAATAATTAGTACATCAAATATGTACATAGCAAAATAAAGAGAAGACAAATAGATACTTAAATATTTGATTCCTATTTTTCCAGTACTCAAAGTACATTTATCTGCAAAGAAATTATTGCATTTAACTACTTATTTTTTAATATTAATAACTATAATAGACTTGCAGTGGCATGGTAATGAGTAAAGGCAGAATTGTTAAGTTTAAGGAAATATCCAGAGGCAAGTCCCCCTGACTGGTATAAGAAGGTTCATCTTCTTACATGGTAGTACCTTGCCCACAAAGATAAACTTGATTATACCAGTGCATAATATTTCTCAAGCAAAAAAGTGCTGAATCCATTTTTGTATTCGTTAATATTGCATTTTTGGTACTTGCATGGTAATGATTTTTCAATTGTTTATGCTTCCTAAATAAACAATTATAAAACATAAATAAAGCACATACCTCAGAGATAACAGATTCATCAGCTCATACATGCTGGAAGGTGCATCATTCAGCACCATTTATTTTCTGATCTTGTGTCACGAGACAAGCTCACTTGGACAGGCCACTTTAAGATGGGGACGCATCAGTTAGAAGTAACGGAGGAGGAGAAGGACCTTGGAGTATTGGTTGATCATAGCTGCCAATGTGATATGGCTGTGAAAAAAGCTAATGCGGACTTGGGATGCATCAGGAGAGGTATTTCCAGTAGTGATAAGAAGGTTTTAGTACTGTTATACAAGGCACTGGTGAGACCTCAGCTGGAATACTGTGTGAAGTTCTGGTCTCCCATGTTTAAGAAGGATGAATTCAAACTGGAGCAGGTACAGAGAAGGGCTACTAGGATGATCCGAGGAATGGAAAACTTGCCTTATGAAAGGAGACTCAAGGAGCTTGGCTTGTTTAGCCTAACTAAAAGAAGGTTGAGGGGAGATATGATTGCTCTCTATAAATATATCAGAGGGATAAATACCGGAGAGGGAGAGAAATTATTTAAGCTCAGTACCAGTGTGGACACAAGAACAAATGGATATAAACTAGCCACCAGGAAGTTTAGACTTGAAATTAGACGAAGGTTTCTAACCATCAGAGGAGTGAAGTTTTGGAATAGCCTTCTTCCAAGGGAAGCAGTGGGGGCAAAAGATCTATCTGGCTTTAAGATTAAACTTGTTAAGTTTATGGAGGAGATGGTATGATGGGATAACGTGATTTTGGTAATTAATTGATCTTTAAATATTCATGGTAAATAGGCCTAATGGCCTGTGATGGGATATTAGCTGGGTGGGATCTGAGTTACCCAGGAAAGAATTTTCTTTAGTATCTGGCTGGTGAATCTTGCCCATATGCTCAGGGTTTAGCTGATCACCATATTTGGGGTCGGGAAGGAATTTTCTTCCAGGGCAGATTGGAAGAGGCCTTCCTTTTTCGCCTTCCTCTGTAGCATGGGACCCGGGTCACTTGCTGAAGGATTCTCTGCTCCTTGAAGTCTTTAAATCACGATTTGAGGACTTCAAGAGCTCAGACATAGGTAAGGTTTTTCACAGGAGTGGATGGGTGAGATTCTGTGGTCTGCATTGTGCAGGAGGTCAGACTAGATGATCATAATGGTCCCTTCTGACCTTAGTATCTATGAAAGATCACTGACTCATCATCTTTAGCTGCCACAGTGATGTCAAGGCACCTTTGTGAGCTCACTGGCTGAAAACCTTTAATCTTCTTACCTATTGTCAAGGACAGGCCACTGTAAACTCTACCTTGTTGGGCTGGTTCTAGGCATCATGACTGTCTCAATACTTGTAGCTTGCTAAGACAGATTTGATAGTGAAGGCCTTTCTGCGGTTACTGAACCATCATATTAGCTTGCTGAGCTTATTTCAAGGCCTTGGACTCTGTGAGTTCAGATCTGCAATCTAGACATGCTGAACCAGTGGAGCCAAAGTTACTGACTCAGCAGAGACAACTAGGGCAAAAAAAAAAAAAATACTGCATCATCACCCAGCCAGTTTTGTGTCATCAGGGATCTTATCCCTTATTACATCATGAATTACATGAAATGAAGAAATGGAACCTTGTTCACCAACACTTTGTATTCCTAAGAGTCATTACAAGGTGAAACCTACGGAAACAAGAGTAGATATCTCAGCCTCTGTTAATGCCTATTCCCCCATTTAATGTAAGATATATTTTCCTTGACTCATTTCTTCCTACCCTCCCCCATAAAATCGAGGGGACAAAGCCCTCAAAATCACCAGCTCCCTTAATTCTCCATATTCCCAGCACCATCATTCTACCAGATGCTACACTGATATGATGTTTTGGTTTGTATCTGCATTTTAGATCTATTTTACACTATATAGTTTCCATCTCGGCACTTTTTTCTTTCCCACCAGTAACATACTTAATATTTTACTAATTAAACCCATTTCCAGTTTTGTAACCCTCCAGAATCTAATACAGTCTTAAACTGTCATGAAAACATTCTTTCAATCTTCACAAGCTCTAGTGCTATTAATGATGTAAATGTATTCCTCCCTTTAATCTGTAGCTCCATTGTTCTGTTAATGAACCTTTACAGCTTTTCTGACCTAACTTTCCATACAAATCATGCATCCCTAAAATTCAGTCTTATTTGTTGACAATACAAGCCCTCTCAAATGGTGTAGAAATGTCTATTGTGTCTCTTCACTTTGTGCTGCTTTGATAGCGGGAAATGTGCCGTTCAAGGGGATGCACACTTTTTTCTCTTGAGGCAAGATAAATGCTTTTCAAAAGAGATTTTTTCATTTCCATTCTCCTACCTTCTCTACTGTCTGTCCTTTGATTAGTTATAATTTGACCAGTGCATCTGGAAAAACTAATTGTGCATGTAATACATAGAGCATTGATTTGGCTTCTCAATTAACAATAAAGGTTCTGTAATACAAAATAAAACTTCAAATCTCCTTTTTCCCATCAGCTGGATTGTTCAATGTGTTTTATGCAAAGAGTAACCAGCTGCCAGGAATAAATCAGTTTTGCAATAATCTTTTTGCTCGTCGTCTCACTAAGTAAATATATATTCCAAAATATATACATGAATAAGCAAATAAACACTGGCAATATGAGCATAAACAGAATCACTGCTTTTTTTTTTATTGGGCATAAAATAGGATGAGATGAAGGTCAAAAAGAGGATATATAAGAAAGCTGCAAGTGAAAGGTTGGCCCCTTAAAATTAGCATTGTATGTGATGTATAATATTCAATGTGACATTTTAAATGTTGAAAGGAATATAATTCTTTTTAGATTTGATGGTCACTGTCAATTTAAATAACTATTTGATCTGGAATTTACAACAAGGTGAAACAAAGTGGATTTTTCTGCTACATCTTCTTGACTTTTAAACACATTTTTTTCTGAGTTTTGTCCTTTGAGTCTTGATGATGATGCAGCTTCCCTACAAGAAGAGATACAGTAACAGCCTAAAGAATTGAATAGATTTTGGCTTTATGTCTTTAATACCCAAGGTATCCCAAAGCACTGTACAAGATAATGAGTTAGTTGTCAGTAGTGTAGTGACAGTAGGTAAATACAAAAGCCATTAAATGCTCAGTAATAACTCACCTATAGTAGAACAGAATCAGCAAATAGAACAAAACTTATTTTCTATTTCAGGCTCTTGGACTAGGTGACATATAATCTCTATCACATGTTTGGCAGATTACTTTTCCACTCGATGTTTTGTATTGTTATTTCACTGTTCAGTTGTATCTTTATATTTGCATTGTCCAGTAACTTGTATGCACTTATTTTGATTATAGATTCTAAGTCATGTTGGAGATTCTTCATTTTTGTGCCCCAAAGACACAGATCATCTTTATTACTCATTCAGTTTTCATCAGATGCCGTCTGTTGCATCTGAATATTTTAGCTTTTCATTCATTGCTGTGAGCATCACAAGAGTTGGCTTCCATGTGCCATCTAAATGGCTGTGTCTTTTTGGAAGCACTTTTGCTAGTCTAGTGTTGATTTTATTTGTTTGCTCCTACTTGATGAATACATTCTAGACACCTTTTCATTTCAACCCTGTTCCTCAACATTCAGGCTAATAAGCCCCACTCTCCTATAGAAGCATTTCTAATGTATTCCAATACACTGCTCTTTGAACCATTTCTTTTTTCTCCTGGGGCCAGGGGTGAAAGTAACTTAGAGGATTTACTGGTATGGCGGAGTCCTGAGGGGCGTGGCCTAAACCGGAAGAGGCAGGGCCTTTAAATCGAGATTTAAAGGCCCCGGGGCTCCGGCTGTGGCTGAGAGCCCCAGGGCCTTTAAATCACCCCAGAGCTACCAGGTGCAGAGGTGGCTGAGAGCCCCAGGGCTCAGGGGCGAATTAAAGGGCCCGGGGCTCCAGCTGCCGCAGAGCTCCGGGCCCTTTAAACCACCGTGGGAGTCCTGCCACTGCTACCCTGGGGCTCTGACAGCAGGGCTCTGGCAGCACTTTAAAGGCCTTGGGGTTCCCTGCAGTGGCCAGAGCCCCAGGCCCTTTAAATCACCACCAGAGCTCAGCCAGGCTCCAGCGGTGATTTAAAGGACCAGGGGCTCCAGCCGCTGCAAGGAGCCCTGGGTCCTTTAAAGGGCCACCCAAGCCCCGCTGTCCGAGCCCCAGGGTAACAGTGGCAGGGCTCCCACGATGGTTTAAAGGGCCCGGAGCTCTGCGGCGGCTGGAGCCCCAGGCCCTTTAATTCGCCCCTGAGCCCTGAGGCTCTCAGCCGCCTCTGCAGCTGATAGCTCCGGGGTGATTTAAAGGCCCTGGGGCTCCCAGCCACAGCCAGAGCTCCGGGGCCTTTAAATCTTGATTTAAAGGCCCCGCCTCTTCCGGTTGAGGCTCCAGCGGCACTTTAAAGAGCCCGGGGCTCCCTGCAGCGGCTGGAGCCCCAGACCCTTTAAATCACTGCCGGAGTCTGCCGCCACTACTCCGGGCTAGCGGCGGCAGGGCTCCAGCGGTAATGAAAATCACCGCGGGGGAAGCCAGTCGGGTCTGGCACAGCGTACAAGCTCTTGCCGGTACGCTGTGCTGGACTGAACGGGCTTACTTTCACCTCTGCCTGGGGCATTTGTATACTCTATACTTTCTTCCATGCCAAAAACTTTGACGATGAATTTCTTCATGACAGAATAGTACGCTCAAATCTTCAGTTTTTGTTTACTCACGGGCAGATTGTTATTTAGCATGTGTTTTTTTTTCATTTTCTGTAACACTTAGCACATGGCCGACGAGTTTCAGATTTGTAGTTTTTCAGGCTTAGTATTTCTTCTGAATTTACCTGTGACATATAATACACATCACTGTGTTGGTTTGGATTTTGAATAGTAATGCTCTCTTGTTGGTTAGAAGAAGCCATACCATAACATCCCACCAAAAACCCCAATGAGAGTGACTAAGGGTATGTATAGTCAAATTGTCAGTGCCTGGCAAACTACGGTGTAAAGCTATAGCACACTGTCCATGTGGACCCTGTTACTATGCATTAATTGTTCACTAGTGTGCTTTCATCTACTCTGCTTTGCAACAGGAAGAGACCTCCCCACACTCAAAGGAAGCTAAAAACTACCATTTCACCTTTAACTCACCTTCTTCTGTCTAGTTACTGTTGCTTGCTTTTAAGTCAGACCTGAACACCATTTTAGTATTTTCAGATGTGCTCTGTCTGCATGCACAAGTCCCTGTGATGGTATTGCAGCTGGGAGAAAAAACACAGAGGACTCTCGTGTCATGTGAATTATCTTGGGAGTTAACCAGATAATATTCGAGTATTTAGTGTTATCTACTGTGCTAAAGAATTAACTATGTTGCTTTCATGATGTGACATAGTAATTTCTGTTGCTGAATAGAAGTTCATAGTCTAAAGAAATTCAGTTGTGTGGTGCATTTGTTTCATTTTAATTACACTATTCTCAGGAGAAGACAAAAGATGGTCTCTTGAAAGAATATTAATTGGGAGTTTCAGCCCCTAACTTCAGAAGTTTAAGATTTGTCTTTGCTCTTTAAAATCTGTAATCTATTGGTGACAGTTCCATTACAATATTTTACTGTAGCTTAGCAAACGATATCAACCATTTCTGTGAAATGTAATGAGGGAAAACATGTTTCTCTACATTTATTCCCCACCTTCTTGATAAACCTCCAGATCCATGCCTGTCCAGTTTATTACTAGCATCTTTACTCAATACTATTTCAACTTGTCAAACTGTAGAAAATCTCCCGTTGGTATTTTTACTAGTTTGGATGAAACCCAGATGGATGCTGAGTAGAGATTTTATTTCACATTGGAAACTGTTCCTATTTGGGGAGATATCACAGTGATAAGTATGGTCTTAATGCCTAGAATAGAAAGCAAAAGAAATGGTTCTCTCCAGTAAGCAATAATCCCCTTAATATACAACAGAGCTTAGTGGTTACATAGCAGAAGGAAGGAACAACCAGCTGTATTGGAAGCTGGGAGGAATGTGTATATAATGTACATGCCAATTTTCAGCATTTCATTTCTACAGAATTCTGACAGTCTATTATATTAATTGATTAACAAGGTTAAAATTCCCAAAGATCAGAACCAACTTTTTTGTTTATCTTTTTACTTATTCACTGACACCTGTCTTTTTACTGTAAAAGTCCATGTTATCTTAATATATAGGGCTAAACTCACAGGTAAGATGGATTGGGCCTTGGACATTGGAATGAATAATAAGCACTTCAATTTCTTAAAACTACTCTTTAAAAAACTCAAAATGTCACATTGTTTAGTGAACCAGTAAAGGACCCACTTTTTGCCAATGCCACAGAATCCTTCCTAATTCATGCACAAGCTTCCCCACTTACATAGCCCACTCACATTTAAGTTTGCCCTCTAACATTTGCAAAAATATAGGTAAAGGTCAAAGAAAACTGGAAGATGAATCTCTTGGACACCTGTATAGTAAAAAGCCTGCAAAATTTTCCAAACACAGGATTTTCCCCTGTTTTCCCCTCCCATTCGTGCTTCTCCTTCCCCGGTACTGGGTGTCAGCTTTTCTCAGAATCTGGCAGCTTGGAGCAAAAATAAAAGTGCAAGTGCAAACAGATAAACATCATACTAAATGGACTGACGGTAAAAAATCCATTGCAATTGACATACTACACTGACTATGATGAGAAATTGTGCCACACACACTCTCAAAGAAACTGAGGAACCACCTGATCAGCATCCTATGCAGCAAACAGGAGAAGAAATTGGAGACTCTCATACAAAACCAACCTTCCATACAAACTTCCACATGGCTGGACTTTACAAAAACAAGACAAGCCATTTACAACGCATACTTTACTTCTCTACAAAGGAAAAAGGACAGTAAACTATCTAAAACTCCTACATGCCATAGGGGGCTACAACAGTGGTATCCTTAACTCACACAACAATATTGTTAATCTATCCAACCACACACTTAGCCCGGAAGAAGAGTCTGTCCGATCTCGGGGACTCTCTTTCTGCCCCACCACCCCCACACACATGATACAGTTCTGCAGTGATCCGGAAGCCTACTTTCACCATCTCCGACTCAAGGAATATTTTCAACACACCACTGAACAGTGCAGTAACCCACAGGAACCCTCCTACCAACACTGTAAGAAGAAGAATTCTGCATACAAATTGGACTCCTCCTGATGGTCAAAATGACAGATTGGACTTCTACATATAATGCTTCTGCAGACGTGCACAGGCTGAAATTGTAAACAAACAGCATCACTTGCCCCATAACTTCAGCTGTACAGAACTCAGAACCATCCACAGCCCCAGAAACAATCTGACATTATAATCAAGGGGATGACAAAGGAGGTGCTGTAGTCATCATGAACAGGAGGCTGCCAGGCAACTCTCCAACACCACATTCTACAGGCCGCTATCCTCCAATCCCACTGAGAAGTACCAAAAGAAACTACACCATGTGCTCAAGAAACTCCCTGCTATAGCACAGGAACAAATCTACACAGACAAACCCCTTGAGCCCTGACCAGGGATATTCTATCTGCTACCCAAGATCCATAAACCTGGAAATCCTGGATGCCCCATCATCTCAGGCATTGGCACTCTTACAGCAGGATTATATGGCTATTTGGACTCTCTCCTCAGACCCTACACTACCAGCACTCCTAGCCATCTTTGAGACACCTCCAACTTCCTGAGGAAACTGCAATCCATTGGTGATCTTCCTGAAAACACCATCCTGGCCACCATGGATGTAGAAGCTCTTTACACCAATATTCCACACAAGGATCAGCTACAAGCTGTCAGGAACAGTATCCCTGATGAGGTCATGGCACACCTGGTGGCTGAGCTCAGTGACTTTGTCCTCACCCACAATCATTTCAGATTTGGGGACAACTTATACCTTCAAGTCAGTGGCACTGCTATGGGTACCCGCATGGCCCCAGAGTATGCCAACATTTTTATGGCTGACTTAGAACAACACTTCCTCAGCTGTCGTCCCCTAGCACTCCTCCTCTACTTGCACTACACTGATGACATCTTCATCATATGGACCGACGGCAAGGACCCCCACCATCAACCACAACCTGGACCAGTCCACACAAGAGATCCACTTCCTGGACACTACAGTGCAAATAAGTGATGGTCACGTAAACACCACCCTATACCAGCAACCTACTGACCACTATACTTACCTATGCCTCCAGCTTCCATCCAGGACACATCACACGATCCATTGTCTACAGCCAAGCCCTCAGCATTTGCTCCAACCCCTCAGACAGAGACAATCACCTACAAGATCTCTACCAAGCGTTCTTAAAACTACAATACCCACCTGGGGAACTGAGGAAACAGGTTGACAGAGAGAGACGGGTATCCAGAAGTTACTTACTACAGGACAGACCCAACAAGGAAAATAACAGAACACGATTGGCCATCATGTACAGCCCCCAGCTAAACTTCTCCAGTGCATCATCAACGATCTACAACCTATCCTGGAAAACGATCCCTCACTCTCACAGACCTTGGGAGGCAGGCCAGTCCTCGCTTACAGACAGCCCCCCAACCTGAAGCAAATACTCACCAGTAACTATACATCACACCACAGAAACACTAACCCAGGAACCAATCCCTGTAACAAACCCCATTGCCTACTCTGTTCCCATATCTACTTATAGCCCATAGGATTATTTTGCTAGCTGTTATATCCTACTAATCCAGCCAGCAGTATTAATTAATATGTTTCTTTTTCTGAAATTAATCCTTTTTTATTCTTATATTTTATCAGTATTAATTCCTTCGAATTTAGGGTGTGCTGAGGCATGTGTTTCCTAATAATAAGTTTGCTGAAATGCGGAAATACAAGAAGCCTACTGGTCTATAAGATCCGGTAAGATCTGCCATATAGCAAAAAGTATAATCAGTTATAAATATGTGAGCATAAAAGTTGGCAACCTTTGGCACAGATAAGAATGGTCTTTGAACTTTGGGGAATCAAAGGGAGGAACTTTCCACATCACATGACAGGTTTATCCGGCTTCTACAATCGGTTGGTAACCGCAGGGTACACCACAACTTGGAGATCATCAAGAGAGCCTAGGTTGACAATTTTGAAATGAGATAATTCTTATTAATATATTTAGAAAGTAAGTGTCATAATCCACTAACATATAGGAGAAGGGTACCCATAAATTTCTTAGGGTACGGAAATAAGATTTGGGTATAGTAGGTTGGGCCTGAATTACATAGGTCAGGATCCTATAAAATACCCTGTAAGAGAGATTCAATGGTTTGTCTTTAGGGATAGCTTTAGGGATAAGTTCCACTCTTCTAAATTCTATCACGCTATCAGCTCAGCTTATGCAGTATAGTTTTACTACTCAACATTCCTAACCATTGGGGAAGCCAGCACCATCACGTAATCAGGCATGCCAGGAGTGAGGCTGGTCCTTTCACCTCCTATTACCAGGTCCTCAAGGAAGGGTGTGAGTATGTTAGGTTAAGGTACTTATATTAGAGATGGTACCACCAGGAGTTTTGGAATTCTTTTACTGTTTTGCAGTTATAAGTTTCATTGCATTTCTTATTTTTATGTTAATTTCAATAAAGGTTTTATCAATTTGGTATTGTCCTGAGCTTCAGGGACTTCCCAGTTGATATCCCAGACGAGCTCCAACCCCGGATGTTGGCAGGTGGGATCAAAGCTGGGACCTCTGGAGCTTAGTGCATGAACCTCTACTGCATGAGCTAAAGGCCACATAGCCCTTAGCTAAGGCTGTAGCAGACTCAATCTCTAAATGGGCTTGGTGCCACTAGATTGGACAAAGCACCACACCCAGGAGGTATGTGGATAACCATTATAACCATTCACTATAACCATTCAACAGCTCTAATGAGAGGGAAATTGTCAGAATAACCCTTGCATACAGATAAAATGTGGCTGCAATGTCACCCCCAAAACTAGATCTGCACAAAGTAATCATATAATTTACACAAGAGTCGGATGACCGAGCATTGCCCACAAAAGTATCCGTTACACTTGGATCAAAGGAGAGTCCCCATAGCACACTGCTGCATGGTGAGCAGGAAGTCTGTAACTACTGCATGTACTTCTGAAATCCTGGCCTCTCCCCACCCACACACAGCCAGAGAGCAACTCCACAGGTTCCACTACCTGCAGGCCTTGGTGTGGGGCAGATACTATTTTTTGTAATGGAACACTGACTTTCACCTGTTGAACTTCAAAACATTGTGCACTTGCAGATGAATAATCTCGTCTGTGATGTTTCTCTTCAGGGTTTAAAGCCGAAAGAAAATTGTACAAGTTCTTTTATGTTATGACACATAGACATTGCTGCTTTGATTTTCAAAGGCTTCCTTTCTTTTGTTTCATTTATGATCTTGTAATGTGCAACTTTTATGTTTTGTGATAATGAATTTCTTTTAAGGGCATCGGTTGCATCGTTCTTTGATCCCCAATGGAGAACTGTAGCTCATCCTTGCTGAAAAATGTGTTCTACCTGTGATTTGTATGGGACGGAGGTGTTAAACACAAACAGAGCAACCACCTCACTTGTATTTTTTATAAACTATGCCTTCTCTGTCTGTTTTGAAGGAAAGAGAGAGACTCAAAGTCACATTTTCTTGCTCTCATGTCTACAGAGATTAAGTCTCTTAATGCTCCTTTCCAGATCTAAGCAGGTGCATCTGAGGTGGGAGGACACAGAGGTGGTGAAAACAAATCACCAGCACCCTCTACCCTTCATCCGACTCCATGTAAGGTACCTCTTACCCCCCCCCCATCCATGAGATAAGGAAGCTGTGGAGGTGTCATAGAACAGTTAGTAGAGGACTGGACCATGAGCAGCCTTCTGTGGCCTCAAGCCCATGTGTATATATAACAGCAGTGAGACACAGCTGAAGAAGATACTGTCAGCATTTCCTTATGTTGCTTTCATCTCGGTATAGTGAATATTCCCTTCCTATTTTGAGAGGAGATTTGGGACAGCAGTCACAAGAAAGCCATTTCAGTAGAATTTGTTTGGGGAACATGTGACCATTGAGAAAGGGATATATTCAGGAGTCATGCCAAGCAATTAGCCTAGACAGATGTCAGAACATATGTGGGTTTGGCTGGCCAAACCCTGCTCACTCTGAGAGGGGGACAGCCCCCTCTCCTGACTGGGCAACTGGAAGGAGACTCAATGAACTGAAATGTACCCAGTTCAGATGACCCATTCAGGGGATGTGTTGTCTCCAAATCATCATCACTGATATGCTATGGGATCATTTTCTCATCCCATGCATTACAAGTAAAGTAAAACTCCTCCCACTCCTTCAGAATCTTGTCTATAATATAGTTAGGCATGGTAGTATTCAATTTGTTTTATTATTTCTTCGACGGTAACATCATTGTTTATTTTTAAGTCACTTATTGATTTACATTTTCACAATTATGTGTGTTAAGTTTTTTTCCATTTTATCTATTGAAATGTTCACAGTTGTGGGAAATTATGGGGGAAATCAGACAATTATTTAATGACAATAGAGGTTGAGATTCAAAACCTTACAGCTTTATCGCACAACTTTATCGCATTAACACACAACATCATAGGTCAAAAAAATTTTACGAAGTAAATATCTTTCAATCAAACTGTAATAAATTCTCAAAGCAGAAAATTTCTTACTTTACCTATCAGCAAATTTTGTTCATCATCAATGGAAATATTTTTCCATCAGTTTGTGCGTGTATGGTGAAATCGATGTTTGCTTACCTTTACTGATAAACATCTAACCCTTCAAAGCCTAATTACAATATTGTTCATGTTAATATTTTGGTCAATCTATAATTTATGCTCAATAAATGATATGTGTTATATACAGCAGCAAACCCACAGATAGATACAGAAAATTTATAAAAAACACAAAAAACATACTATACTATAAATGTAAAAATAGACAACAGCTGCCTGTGACTGCAAAAAACAGCCAGAGAAGCCTAAAAGCAAATAAAACTACAACCAAATGGACAACAATGTCACATTAGATACATCTTATACACGTTCCTTCACCTCCCCTTCACTTTCTAAAAATCTACACACAAAATCTTTACTAGAAACTTTACAGTCCTATATAACCTAAAACTGCCACGATAGTGCTTGGAGTGGTGAGGGAGGACTGCCTGCTTGAAAAAGATTATTGTGCAATTCCCATACAGAGTGTTGTGGGTTGAGTTAAAGTGGAGTGTAACCACTGCTCTTCATTTACTAAAGTTGTAACGAACTAGTAAGTTCCCTTATGGAAGCAGATAGCTGAAATTATAGCATCTTCCAGTCAAAACCCAAGCACACAGTACACCCAAAACAAAAAGGTACAGGTGAGACCAGTCAGGAATTTTTAAAATGTATGTGGAGGGGTATCTGAGAGAGAGAAACAAAAAGGGAAAGAGCAGAAAGTTTGGACTACGTGCTGACTGGAAAAGAGGCTTGGACTAAGTGTTGACTGGAAGAGAGTCTTGGAATTAGAACCAATGACACATTCTCATTTGATTACTGCTTTGTTCAGGGAATTAGTAGTTTGTACATTCTTTAACACGATCCTGTTTTATTTACAAAGATATCTCCATTCATCAGTTTCTTCTTTTAATGGAAACAACCTGCAAAGCACTACATTTTCAGCTAACTGCTCAGCTCAAAATGGGTAGCTACACTATATTTTATCCAAATTAACGTATACAACTGCTAGAGTTCACTAGAATTAGGTCCCCATATGTAATGCACATAAATTGCTGCCCAATTGCTGATTATTTCTAATCCAACACAAAATTTAATTCAAGGCTCTAACCTCTCATATTTAAATTTATTTTTAATTAAAGGCAATTCAAAGCAACGAGAGCTGGGGATTCCCTTAAATAGTGGAACCTGCAGGTGTAGAAAAGATGGTATAGCAGCTCCCTGGCACTGACTTCATTCCTGGCCTAGGTTGTGTGTCAAACAGGCCTAGAGAGTGAGGGAGCATAGGAAGTCAGACCACCTCAGGCAATCCATAGCCAATAGAATGGTTAGTAGTAGACCAGTCCAGCCGGGATAGCTTTTTGGACTATACTGGCACCCAATACTTATATTAATGTAAAGACAGGAGAGGCCACTTCTTTGAGCTGTTTCAACCTCCCCACATTGGCAATTTTTCTGCCCCACCATATTTTGTGTTGAATAAAGCTGATGTAAGCCCTAGTAGAGTTTGGCTCACTATTAGTTTGGTTGTGCTGTATATTGAGTTATGAAAACACTGATTTGCATTTTTTTTTTACTGTAGCTTAAAAAAAATACAGGCTCTTTTTGTCCTCCAGCAGCTAAGCAACACTAAAAATCTCAAAGAGCTTGGCTTCTTTCTCTTCTCCTGTTATAGAATATAATTTCAGTAGGCAGAACTTCTTCAGTATGCTGGACATGACTAACACACTGCTTCTCAATACACATAGCAGGGATTTTCACAATAGAGTGCAAGGATATTTAGTTTGCTAAGTTCACATATGGAGCCAACCTTTTTCCCTACTTTACCATGCACACACACAATGAGGTGAGGAAAGATAGGTGTGCATTCATGCTGCAAATTTATTCATGATAGATTGGAAGTTGATGGTGTCAAAGGTCATGATAAAAGTCTAGGAGTATATGAAGAAATTAAAAACCAAAGAGGAAGATGGGGTTAGGGTTGTTGCCTCTCCAGTGATTATTAGTGTAGGTCCATGTTTCTCACTGCTATGATTCTCTGATATTCCCAAAACAACTCATGAGCTAATTTTTAACAGTGTATAGGAGAAAAAAATATCAAGATTGGTAGATCTTAAGGCCAGAAGGGATCATCCAGTCTGACCTCTTGCATAAAACAGGCCACAGAATTTCATACGGTAATTTCTGCATCAAGCAAAATAACTTGCAGTTGAAGTAGGGTATATATCTTTTAGAAAGACACCCAATCTCTATTTACATGGTTCAAGTGATAGAGAGTTGACTACATCCCTTGGTAGCTGTTTCAATTGTTAAATATGCTGTTTGCACCTTTGCACCTTATTTCCAATTTAAATTTGTCTAGCCTCAAATTCTAGCCAGTGAATCTTGTTAATCCTTTGTCGGTTAGGTTAAGAAACTCTCTACTGTCAGCTATCTTCTCCCCTTGTAGGTACTTACCGATCATGATCAAGTCACTTCTTAAACTTCTCTTTGAAAAGTTAAATAGGTATCCTGCTACAAAGCATGTTTTCCAGTCCTGGAATCATTGTGGCTGTTCTCTGAATCCTCTCAAATTTTTCAGTGTCCTTTTTAAGGAACAGATAACAGAACTGAACACAGTATTAGGGCTTGTCTACATGGGGGCACACAATAGGCATGTGAAGAAAGTTCATTAAACACCTATGTGAACGCTCTCAGCATGCACATTCAATCACCAAAGAACTGCAAAGAAAAAATAGCAACATCATTTCAGTCCATCATTTCTAATTGATTGTATGATAGATGAAGTCCATGATATTTTTGTGAAAATCCAAAATAGTTAAAATTCATTTTTATAAACCAAGAGCCTAAAAAGCAAATAATGTATGCAAAATTATAATGCATCTAGAAAAAGAAACCCACATACAGTATTTCACGCGATCTTATTTTGCTTATTTTTTGCTGGGCAACTTAAAGGAGGAAGATAAGCACTCAGTTGATCATCATAGGAGAAAGAAAAATGGCCCTAATGACAAAGACATAGAAAGCACAATTATATTTCACAACGTATGTGAGTATCATATCATATTATATAAATCCTTGCTATATTATGCTATAAATCTGAAATTAAGAAACAAACAAATCTCCTGTTCACTTTCATAAATAAATTTCTTGTCACAACTGTTGACAAGGTGACAAAGCAGAGCTTCCTTGAGTAATTAGGCAAGGGAACTTTTTTTTCTTTACAACCCAGTTGAACAATGATAGCTCAGATAAGGAGGAGAATCCTAACAAGATCCACATTACTCCAACGCACACACACACACTTTTCAGGAGCAAATATTGGTGATCAGAAATCCTATTAATTTGAAACCTTGCATTGTTCATTATCTTCCAAATCTGTTTGCATACAAGAATTGTAAGATATAGCTTCTTCTAGAAGAAGCTCTTCCCATTTTAAAAACATATGGATAGAATGTAAAATCAATGCAAGTGAAATGGGCATCTGCAGGCCAATAAACATTTGTGGAGCATGGAGCATTTGTATGTCACCTGTACAGTCACTATCTCTTCTCTATAGCTGCTTTCACTAATATCCTACAGTGGACCATATCATTGTTCCCAGCCTGTAGAGTGTCTCACATGAGATTTTATGTCAAATAGTAAACTGCTAGATTGAATTGAGAGGCTCTAATAGTATATATAGAATATGTTTATCAAAAACTCTTATGCAGGTATAAAATACATGAAAAGCAGGAGAGAACAAGCCAAAGGGAGGATCAGCAAAAAAGACTTTTCATCCCATGTGCCACAGCGGAGAGTTCCACAAAAATACACAGGCCAGGTTTGAAGAAAAGATGAGGATTAAAAGAGCAATGGCAGGGATATGTCCAGAGAGACGGACTACGATGAATCTATTTTGAAAAAAACACGCTGCTCAGAGATTCATAGATACTAAGGTCAGAAAGGACCATTCTGATCATCTAGTCCGACCTCCTGCACAGCGCAGGCCACAGAATCTCACCCACCCACTCCTACAAAAAACCTCACCTGTGTCTGAGCTATTGATGTCCTCAAATCGTGGTTTAAAGACTTCAAGGAGCAGAGAAGCCTCCCTCAAGTGACCCGTGACCCATGCTACGGAGGAAGGCAAAAAACCTCCAGGGACTCTCCAATCTGCCCTGGAGGAAAAATCCTTCCCGACCCCAAATATTGCGATCAGCTAAACCCTGAGCATATGGGCAAGATTCACCAGCCAGATACTACAGAAAATTCTTTCCTGGGTAACTCAGATCCCATCTATCTAATATCCCATCTCAGGGGATTAGGCCTATTTACCATGAATATTTAAAGATCAATTAATTACCAAAAATCACATTATCCCATCATACCGTCTCCTCCATAAACTTATCGAGTACAATCTTAAAACCAGATAGATCTTTTGCCCCCACTGCTTCCCTTGGAAGAAGGCTATTCCAAAACTTCACTCCTCTGATGGTTAGAAACCTTCGTCTAATTTCAAGTCTATACTTCCCGGTGGCCAGTTTATACCCATTTGTTCTTGTGTCCAGATTGGTACTGAGCTTAAATAATTTCTCTCCCTCTCCGGTATTTATCCCTCTGATATATTTATAGAGAGCAATCATATCTCCCCTCAACCTTCTTTTAGTTAGGCTAAACAAGCCAAGCTCCTTAAGTCTCCTTTCATAAGACAAGTTTTCCATTCCTCGGATCATTCTAGTAGCCCTTCTCTGTAGCTCCTCCAGTTTGAATTCATCCTTTTTAAACATGGGAGACCAGAACTGCATGCAGTATTCTAGGTGAGGTCTCACCAGTGCCTTGTATAATGGTACTAAAACCTCCTTATCCCTACTGGAAATGTCTCTCCTGATGCATCCCAAAACCACATTAGCTTTTTTCACAGCCATATCACATTGGCAGCTCATAGTCATCCTATGATCAACCAATACTCCAAGGTCCTTCTCCTCTTCTGTTACTTCTAATTGACACGTCCCCAATTTATAACTAAAATTCTTGTTATTAATCCCTAAATGCATAACCTTACACTTCTCACTATTAAATTTCATCCTACTGCTATTACTCCAGTTTACAAGGTCATCCAGATCCTCCTGTATAATATCCTGATCCTTCTCTGAATTGGCAATACCTCCCAGCTTTGTATCATCTGCAAACTTTATTAGCACACTCCCACTTTTTGTGCCAAGGTCAGTAATAAAAAGATTAAATAAGATTGGTCCCAAAACCGATCCCTGAGGAACTCCACTGGTAACCTCCCTCCAACCTAACAGTTCGCCTTTCAGTAGGACCCGTTGCAGTCTCCCCTTTAACCAATTCCTTATCCACCTTTTGATGTTCATATTGATCCCCATCTTCTCCAATTTAACCAATAATTCCCCATGTGGCACGGTATCAAATGCCTTACTGAAATCTAGGTAAATTAGATCCATTGTATTTCCTTTATCTAAAAAATCTGTTACTTTTTCAAAAAAGGAGATTAGGTTGGTTTGGCACGATCTACCTTTTGTAAAACCATGTTGTATTTTGTCCCATTTACCATTGACTTCAATGTCCTTAACTAATTTCTCCTTCAAAATTTTTTCCAGGACCTTGCATACTACAGATGTCAAACTAACTGGCCTGTAGTTACCCGGATCACTTTTTTTTCCTTTCTTAAAAATAGGAACTATATTAGCAATTCTCCAATCATTCGGTACTATTCCTGAGTTTACAGATTCATTAAAAATTCTTGCTAATGGGCTTGCAATTTCAGGTGCAAATTCCTTTAATAATCTTGGATGAAGATTATCTGGGCCCCCGATTTAGTCCCATTAAGCTGTTTCAGTTTCGCTTCTACCTCAGATATGTTAATATCTACCTCCATATCCTCATTCCCTTTTGTCATGCTACCATTATCCCTAAGATCCTCTTTAGCCTTTTTAAAGACTGAGGCAAAGTATTTGTTTAGATATTGGGCCATGCCTAGATTATCTTTAACCTCCACTCCATCCTCAGTGTTTAGCGGCCCCACTTCTTCTTTCTTAGTTTTCTTATTTATATGGCTATAGAACCATAGAACTTTATCCCTAGATGTTCTGACCTCAATTAGGTAGCTTTCCTTGCTGATCCCTCCCATCTTCCACTCCCTATATGCTTTCTGCTTCTTCTTAATCACCTCTCTAAGATGCTTGCTCATCCAGCTTGGTTTACAACTCCTTCCTATGAATTTTTTCCCCTTTCTTGGGATACAGGCTTCCGATAGCTTCTGCAGCTTTGATTTAAAGTAATCCCAGGCCTCCTCTACCTTTAGATCCATAAGTTCTTCGGTCCAATCCACTTCCCTAACTAATTTTCTTAATTTTTGAAAGTCAGCCCTTTTGAAATCAAAAACTCTAGTTGAAGATTTATTTTTGTTAATCCTTCTGTTCAGTTTGAACTGAATTAGCTCATGATCACTTGAGCCAAGATTATCCCCTACAACCATTTCTTCTATAAGGTCCTCGCTACTCACCAAAATTAAATCTAAAATGGCATCCCCTCTAGTCGGTTCAGCAACTACTTGATGAAGGAATCCATCAGCTATCGCATCTAGGAAAATCTGAGCCCTATTATTATTACTAGCACTGGTCCTCCAGTCTATATCTGGGAACTTAAAGTCTCCCATGATCACGCAGTTTCCATTAGTATTTACTTTACTAAAAACATTAAAAAGGACTCTATCCATATCCAAATTAGATCCCAGAGGTCTATAGCACACCCCAAGCACTATTGTAGGAGAGGCTTTACTAGTTATCTTCCCCAATGTAAGTTTTGCCCAGACGGACTCTGTCTTATCCATTGCATCGCTTCTTATTTCTTTGCATTCTACCTCATCATTGATATACAATGCTACTCCGCCACCTTTACCTTTGTTTCTGTCTTTCCTAAACAGCACATACCCTTCAATACCTGTAGTCCAGTCATGACTACTATTCCACCATGTTTCTGTTATCCCTATAATATCTGGTTTCACTTCCTGCACCAGTAGCTCTAGTTCCTCCATTTTGTTACCTAGGCTCCTCGCATTGGTGTACAAGCATCTTAATTTTTGCTGTTTGGGGATAGGGGTAGCAGAATTAAATTCTACTAAGAGGTCATGTGCTTTTGAAACAGCTATAGAGCAGATGTGACTGTATTTCATGCATGGCTGCCTTGAGCTTTTCTCATCAAGTGCCCAGGTAACTTTTGGGCAGATAACCTGTTTCTTTGGGCTTTGGACACAGGGGAATCAGGATTTGGGAAACCATTGCTGATTCAGACAGTTCAAGCCAAACCTGATTTTAAAGTACTTTGTAGACTAAGCCTTGGTCTACACTAGGAGTTGAGGTTGAATTTAGCAGCGTTAAATCAATTTAACCCTGCACCCGTCCACACAACAAAGCCCTTTTTTTTGACTTAAAGGCCTCTTAAAATCGATTTCCTTACTCCACCCCCGACAAGGGGATTAGCGCTGAAATCGGCCTTGCTGGGTTGAATTTGGGGTAGTATGGACACAGTTAGATGGTATTGGCCTCCAGGAGCTATCCCAGAGTGCTCCATTGTGACCGCTCTGGACAGCACTCTCAATTCAGATGCACTGGCCGGGTAGACAGGAAAAGGCCCGCGAATTTTTGAATTTCAATTTCCTTTTTGGCCAGCATGGCAAGCTGCAGGTGAGTGCAGAGCTCATCAGCTGAGGTGACCATGATGGAGTCCCAGAATCGCAAAAGAGTTCCAGCATGGACCGAACAGGAGGTACGGGATCTGATTGCTGTATAGGGAGAGGAATCCGTGCTAACTACATTCCAGTTTTTGAAATGCCAAAACATTTGTCAAAATTTCCCAGGGCATGAAGCCCAGAGGCCATAACAGGGACCCAAAGCAGTGTCACGTGAAATTTAAGGAGCGGAGGCAAGCCTACCAGAAAACCAGAGGCAAACAGCTGCTCCGGGTCAGAGCCCAAAACATGCCACTTCTATGATGAGATGCATGCCATTTTAGGGGGTTCAGCCACCACTACCCCCAGCCATGTTGTTTGACTCCTTCAATGGAGATGGAGGCAACACAGAAGCAGGTTTTGAGGACGAGGAAGATGATGAGGTTGTAGATAGCTTACAGCAAGCAAGCGGAGAAACCGGTTTTCCCGACAGCCAGGAACTGTTTCTCACCCTGGACCTGGAGCCAGTACCCCCCAAAACCACCCAAGGCTGCCTCCCGGACCCACCAGGCAGAGAAGGGACCTCTGGTGAGTGTACCTTTTAAAATAGTATACATGATTTAAAAGCAAGCATGTTTAATGATTAATTTGCCCTGGCATTCGCGTCTCTCCTGGAGATACTCCCAAAGCCTTTGCAAAAGGTTTCTGGGGAGGGCAGCCTTATTCCGTCCACCCTGGTAGGACACTTTACCACTCCAGGCCAGTAGCACGTACTCGGGAATCATTGTAGAACAAAGCATTGCAGTGTATGTTTGCTGGCATTCAAACATCATTCTTTATCTCTCTGTGTTATCCTCAGGAGAGTGATATCATTCATGGTCACCTGGTTGAAATAGGGTGCTTTTCTTAAAGGGACATTCAGAGGTGCCCGTTCCTGCTGGGCTGCTTGCCTGTGGCTAAACAGAAATGTTCCCCACTGTTAGCCATGGGGAGGGGGATGGGGGAGAGGCTAGCCATGCGCTGGGGGGAGGCAAAATGTGACCTTGGAACAAAAGCACATGTGCTATGTATGTAATGTTAACAGCAAGGTTTACTGTGAAAGAGTGTACCCATTGTTCTATAAAATGTGTCTTTTTAAATACCACTGTCCCTTTTTTTTCCCTCCACCAGCTGCATGTGTTTCAAGGATCACAGGATCTTCTCCTTCCTGGAGGCTAGCGAAGATTAGAAGGCGAAAAAAAACGCACTCGCGATGAAATGTTCTCTGAGCTCATGCTGTCCTCCCACACTGACAGAGCAAGATGAATGCATGGAGGCAGACAATGTCAGAGTGCAGGAAAGCACAAAGTGACTGGGAGGAGAGGTTGTGGGCTGAAGAGAGGGCTGAAGCTGAAAGTTGGCGGCAGCGTGATGAGAGGAGTCAGGATTCAATGCTGATGCTGCTGGATGATCAAACTAATATGCTCCAGCATATGGTTGAGCTGCAGGAAAGGCAGCTGAAACACAGACCACCACTACAGCCCCGTGTAACCAACCGCCCTCCTCCCAAAGTTCCATAGCCTCCTCAGACAGATGCCCAAAAACGTGGTGGGGAGGCCTCCGGCCACCCAGCCATTCCACCCCAGAGGATTGCCCAAGCAACAGAAGGCTGGCAATCAATAAGTTTTAAAGTGCTGTGTGGCCTTGTCCTTCCCTCCTCCACCACCACACCTCCTGGGCTACCTTGGTAGTTATCCCCCTATTTGTGTGATGAATTAATAAAGAATGCATGAATGTGAAGCAACAATGACTTTATTGCCTCTGGAAGCGGTGATCGAAGGGAGGTAGGGAGAGTGGTTAGCTTACAGGGAAGTAGAGTGAAACAAGGGGTGGGGGGTTTCATCAAGGAGAAACAAACAGAACTTTCAAACCATTGCCTGGCCAGTCATGAAACTGGTTTTCAATGCTTCTCTGATGCGCACCGCGCCCTCCTGGGCTTTTCTAACCGCCCTGATATCTGGCTGTGTGTAACCAGCAGCCAGGCGATTTGCCTCAATGTCTTCCCCTTACTCTCATAGATATTGTGGAGCTCACAGCAAGCAGCAATAACAGTGGGAATATTGGTTTCGCTGAGGTCTAACTGAGTCAGTAAACTGCACCAGTGCACTTTTAAACATCCAAATGCACATTATACCACCATTCTGCATTTGCTCAGCCTGTAGTTGAACAGTTCCTCACTACGGTCCAGACTGCCTGTGTATGGCTTCATGAGCCATGGCATTAAGGGGTAGGCTGGGTCTCCAAGAATAACTCTAAGCATTTCAACATCCCCAATGGTTATTTTCTGGTCTGGGAAGAAAGTCCCTTCCTGCAGCTTTTGAAACAGACCAGAGTTCCTGAAGATGCGAGCGTCATGTACCTCTCCCGGCCATCCCACATTGATGTTGGTGAAACATCCCTTGTGATCCACCAGTGCTTGCAGCACT
This sequence comes from Dermochelys coriacea, assembly GCF_009764565.3. Taxonomy (NCBI): domain Eukaryota; kingdom Metazoa; phylum Chordata; order Testudines; family Dermochelyidae; genus Dermochelys; species Dermochelys coriacea. Next base: position 87,344,500 of record NC_050074.1, on the reverse strand, counting down.
ATTGAAAAGTACCCCTTGTGGTTTATGTATTCGCTGGCTTGGTGCTCCGATGCCAAGATAGGGATATGGGTTCCGTCTATGGCCCCACCACAGTTAGGGAATCCCATTGTAGCAAAGCCATCCACTATGACCTGCACACTTACCAGGGTTACTACCCTTGATATCAGCAGATCTTTGATTGCGTGGCTACTTGGATCACAACAGCCCCCACAGTAGATATGCCCACTCCAAATTGATTCCCGACTGAGTGGTTGCTGTCTCGCATTGCAAGCTTCCACAGGGCTATTGCCACTCGCTTCTCAACTGTGAGGGCTGCTCTCATCTTGGTATTATTGCACCTCAGGGCAGGGGAAAGCAAGTCACAAAGTTCTATGAAAGTGCCCTTACGCATGTGAAAGTTTCGAAGCCACTGGGAATCATTCCAGACCTGCAACACGATGTGGTCCCACCAGTCTGTGCTTGTTTCCCAAGCCCAGAATCAGTGTTCCACCGCATGAATCTGCCCCATTAGGACCATGTGCCCACATTGCCAGGGCCCGTGCTTTGAGAGAATATCTGCTATGTCCATGTCCTCATCACCGCGCTGATGTTGCCTACTCTCCCAGTTTCACTTTGCCAGGTTCTGGTGCTGCATATACTGCTGGATAATGCGTGTGGTGTTTAATGTGCTCCTAATTGCCAAAGTGATCTGAGCGGGCTCCATGCTTGCCGTGGGATGGCGTCTGCACAGAAAAAAGGCGCAGAACGATTTTCTGCCGTTGATCTGACGGAGGGAGGGGCAACTGACGACATGGCTTATAGGGTTGGCTTACAGGGAATTAAAATCAACAAAGGGGGTGGCTTTGTGAGAAACAGAATGACCCCCTCAAGGATAGAACTCAAAACTGGGTTTAGCAGGCCGTTGATTTCAAGGAGGGAGGGAGGAGAAAATGAATACAAAACAAATCTGATCTATTTCTTGTTTTGAGCCACTTCATCTATATTTATACATCTTGCTGGCAGCAGACTGTGCAGTACGACCGCTAGCCATAGTCATCTCCTCGGTGCTCGGCCGAAGACGGTGCAGTATGACTGCTGGCCATCTTAATCTGCAGCCAGGAGAAGACAAGACAGTGCACTGCTGGTAGGACTGAATTGCCATGAAATGAAACTTAAAAGGGAAATGACTTGGCTGAGTCACTCCCATGTTTGCCCAGGCGCCCCTGACCTCATTGAGATTGGTTAAAAGAGTACCCTGGATTATGTCGACGATGGCTACCAGTCATACTGCACTGTCTGCTGCCAAAAGGCAATAAACTGCTGCTGTGTAGCAATGCAGTACCGCATCTGCCCAGCACCCAGGAGACATACGGTGACAGTTAGCTGAGTCGGCTCCATGCTTGCCGTGCGTCTGCACAGGTAACTCAAGAAAAAAAGGCACAAAACAATTGTCTGACCTTGCTTTCAAGGAGGGAGGGAAGGAAGGGGGGCCTGACGATATGTACCCAGAACCACCCATGATAATGTTTTAGCCCCATCAAGCACTGGGATTTCTACTCAGAATTCAAATGGGCAGCAGAGACCGTGAAAACTGTGGGATAGCTATCCACAGTGCAACGCTCCAGAAGTCTATGTTTGCCTCGGTACTGTGGACACACTCCGCCGACTACATGCACTTAGAGCATTTGTGTGGGGACACACACAATCGACTATAAAAACCATTTTCTACAAAACCGACTTCTATAAATTTGACCTGATTTTGTAGTGTAGACATACCCTCTGAATCAAATAGTTTGCACAGCTCCAGTGGTGAGAATAGATCCTTTTCATTCTTTTGGAACAAGCTAAATATGGGAATGTTCTCCTCTTTTATTGATTCAATGAGACTAAAAGGTATACATTTTGGTAGCACTTCTATCTAACACCACCAAAATAGTGAGGGACAAGCAGCACAATTTGCAAGTAACCATCAAGGAGATAAATAGCCAAAATACATCACGGAGAGAGAAAACCCAACTGGTCAGTTGTTAATTTTTACTAATATTGACAAGCCAACTTTGCTTAGCTTAAGTATAAAATTTCTGCACAGCTATCTATGTATCCAACAGGCATACAGGCACAGATCACTTGAAAAACTCTTACCTCCTTGAAAAGCCTCAAGTCTTTGTCACATCTTCTTGGTATTTCAATCAAGTTTTGCTGACTATTTATAACCTAGCCTCTATACCAGCAGCAATGAACAAATTGCAACACTGAAGTTAAATAAGAAAAAAATGTTAATATTATTTCACTTTGAAAACTATTCAAACCAGTTGCTGTTTGTGTCATCTTCATTCTCTTTGTCACATTAAAGAATGGTTTATTGCTTTTGTTCTTATCTCTTCTTTTTATTTATACACAAGTACTTGCAAAGGACAAATTTGCAGCTAACGTAACAGTGAATCAATTGGCAGAAATCTGACAGGACAATTGTGTAAGATGTTTCATTGTATCCTGCTACTAACATACATGGCAGAAGGCAACTTTGACCTTGTTTTCCATTTCCGTGTATCTGTGGTAGTATGTGATTCATATCAACTTCTGAAGTCTCTTTAATGTAAAAATGAACTCTGAACAATAAAAGAAGTGCCTGTAGAATACAGCTGAGACTTCAATGAGAAGAGAAAACAGTGTCACAGGACACCAGCAGTTTCTTGACTTTAAAATATTTTCATCAGAAAGACTGAGGTTTGCTGGTCAAGAATTTGAGACAGTCGGTTTCAAGTCTGCAGTTTCTGAAGATGGTTTGTCAATATATTATATTATGTACACACAACAACATGCCAGGGAGGATGAGCACCAAAGAAGAGTTATGGGTTTATGCCATAGCTGCATTTTATAAGTTTAAAAAGTTTTCCATGGGGCATCAATTCCCAAGTTACCATGCTGTATTTACTTGACTGAAGTCATTACTGAAATGCAGTCAATTTCACTGCACAGTAGTTTTGATTTAGTAGAACTTACAAAGATTCAATAACAGCTTAAGCAACTTGAAAAGCATAAATCAATCAAGCCAAGTTCACAGTCTTCAGAGAAAGGATATCAATCACTCCACTGTATTACTATTTTTCTGGGACGACAATGTTGTATTTGTAGTAAAGATTCTAAAATATGTCAAACTTTATTTATTTTCTTAGAAAACGATTAAAAAGGAAAGTTTAATTAGTGAAGAGAACTTAGATGACCAAAACAATAAACCATATAAAAACCACATGCTGAAGACATTGTTGGGTCGCATTCAACATTATATAAGTATGATAGAATTATAATTATATAGTAGTAGAAAAAAGACAGACAAAAGAGTTTATAGGTATTGTAAAAAGGTATGAACATCAGTTCCATCCTGTTGAATTTCACTCTGTAACAAATGCAAGGCCAAAGTGCTAATTATTTCAGGCTGGTACAGGACAAAGTCTGTACTGGAAAGTGATAAGAACTTTGAGAAAACAATGCTGTTCTTTGAAACAACACCCTGATGCTCTTCCCCCGCGGGTACCCCTTGTCATGCCTATGTAAATCTTGGTATCCAAAGAGGGAAAAATAGATAGCGAGATAAAACTTGTTAAATGAATCAAGAGTCATAGATTGTGTTGTTAAGTAAAAGAATGAATGATGAATGCATGGAATTGAGAACCTGAAGCAGGGAAATAATTGGTTAGTAAATGGTGCCAGCCTAATCCTAAGAATTTCAATCTTGATATCGATGGGCCGAAGAATATGCAAAGTGGAGATAACTGGATGACCCCCGGAGAGCGAACTGGAATTCATCCAAAACGGATCAAGGAAGAACAAGAAGATAACACCTAGCCATCATGAAGCCATCATGGATGTGCCACCTGCTGATTGAGCCGATAGATGGTCATCTCAATTGTAAATTCAGCATGATGAAGCAACTTCCATAGACTTGTATTGAACCAGAGACCTATAAAAATTGGGTCCAGGGATTGTGTTCTTTGAGTCTGGTTCTATGACCACCCTCCAGGAGCATTGGATGCGCATCTGACAACAACTCGGCTCCACTCTCGTGTCCAGGCCACCTGGCCAGTGACTTGGCATGAGCAACATCTAGGCTGGTAACTATGACAACCTTTGTGTAGAACCTGTGTGTGAATGGATCTATATAGGAATATTTTCTTGTATTTACAATAAACATGACAATTTGCCTTGTCCCTCTTACAAGATCCTGTTGGTATCATTTTTATTAGTGTAACATAATCAGTTATATTATTTATGATGCATCTGGTATGTATACAAATATGTAGTACATTTTGTCAGCAATATATTTTAAAACATTATGTAGCTGGCATCTCTGCAGTGTTGTATCCGAAACATATTTCTCATGACAGTAGAAGCATTCCGAGCTCTCTTAGAAGTCTATGAGCAATCTTGGCCCCACTGAAGCCTTTGGCCAAACTTCAAGGGACTTCAATGTATTCCATGAATCTCTGACAGAAAACTCAGCCACCTTGTTTTCAATACTTTAGAAAATAGTTGTTGCACAGGTTGATCACATGAGGACTTTCAACCTCTCAGGAGATTTGGAACAAAATGTATGCTAAGTATAGTCTTAAGGGAGTTGTGAGCAGTTTTCATATAGATATAAACTGATTTCATTTTAGGTGACTGTAATTATACTCCATTTACCATGTATTCATAATCATTCTTGTTTACTTACATACTATAACATACAGATATTCACGTTAATGTGAACAGTGTTTTGAACCTTACTGAAATGGTGTGATAAGCATATTTAACTAAATAAATCTCTTGCTTTTTAAAAGATACTTATCAGCAACATTGTAATAGGAACATTAACATGTATGGTCCTGAGCCCACCTGTTCTTCCAAAGGTTAAATTCAGTGAGAAAACTGTATAAGCATGTTGTAGTCATGTTTCAGTGTGTTTCAATCAGAAGCATGTTACAGTACAGACTTCTCTTTCATATTATTTCAGAAAAAGTATTTCCATGTTTCAGCACAACTCAAACATCTAGGTTAGGAGGCCACTTATTTGATACCCTCAGTTCACTGAGAAAATTTGGAAAGAAAAAAGAGAGGCCGAAGAAACTAATCTGCACTGTTGTAATATCAGATCAAAGGGGGGGGAAAGACCTGTAAACTGACTCAAATTCTCAGAGAAGAGGTTATTCTTGGTATTTAATAGTTTACTGTAGCAGACAAAGAAACTTAGTGGAAGGCATATTGCCCTCCACTTATATTTTAAACACCAACTGCTTGAAGGGCAAGATACTTAGCTCCTTGGTGCATTAATGATGATGTAGTGTGGATGAAAAGGCCTCCCTGTATTATCAACCATAGTATTAAACATCCGATATGCAAACCCACAGGGCATGCAATTCAGCATTTTAAATTAAAGTTCTGCCTTGAAGATTCAGGGAATCACAGCCAGCTCTTCCTCACAGCTTTTGATGTTTTTCCACAGTTGATGAGGGCTGTGGGTTACAAAGCCCCAAAAATCAACTGTAACTGACTCTCAGAGTCAGTCTAGGGAGATAGTGCTTTATGTTCAGGCCTTGTTATAGTTCCGTTAATGCCTCTCTCTTTAATGCTGTTCATTCCATGCTGACTTTTTTCCATCATTCTCTTAGTGTACATTTGTTTCATTGGGTGTTGAAAGGGGAAGGAAGGACTTGTTTTTTCACCTCTCTTTTTAAGTTGAAATAGGGTGGCAAACAATCAAATTGAATTGAATCAAATTGAGAAAAATAATTTTGAATTGAATCATAGAAAATTTCAAACAAAATTGTAATTCTAACAAATATAAGATTTGACCAGCCCTAATAAAAACCTAGCGAGAGAGAGGGTCATTGTGGATACTATTGTGTGCCTGTGTAAACCTGTCTTTGACTGGTAGATGCATTCCAGAGACACTGACTTCTACATGATGTAAACTGCAGCTGCAAAAATGAAGGTTCACTTAAAACGAGATTAAAAAGTTGGATCTCTGACTCTGAACAAATCCTCTCACTTTACCAATTTTTCCTCCTGCTTAATCTAAAATCCCATTGCCTACTTTGTCTCTTAATTTCTCTTTCTTTCTGCTCTTATGCATTATTCATCTCTGTAACTATATTATTTAGTTCTGTGTTCTATTATTAATCCTGTGAAGTACCTGGAGTGACATTTTTATGAAAGACCCTATATAAAATAAAGTTGTAACATTGTATTAATCCTGCAATGAATTCATAGTTATATTTGGATTACAGAAACTATGTTGTGGCAGGGGCAGTGCAGAGCTGCCTAACTGTGGGTTAAATTAAAGGAATGGGCTCAGTTTGCCAGAGGTTTTATTACTACCCTGTAACTGTACAACATGATTTGGGATGTGCGAGCATAGAGACCTGAGCTTGCTTAGTCGCTATGGCAGAGTATAAAATTCTTGCTGAGTATAGAAGATTATTAAACATAAAAGACATGAGAGTGCAGGGAGGACAGGACTGAAGGAAGATAGTGGAGGATGTAAAACATCTGAGGGAAGGGTAACAAAGCAGGGAACCTAAATTTTCCATTGCATTGATCTGGGATATTTACTTGTCCAGAAGTGATTGTACAATTGCGAGCTGAGGCATGAATGTCTGAAAGTATCAAGGTTCATAAACAAAAGCTATTGTGCCTCTGAGAAGAAGTAGCCTTCAAGAATCTGCACTTGGCCACACAGACTCCCAGAGGAAGACAGGATGGACACAACCATTCACTGTTGTCATTTTAATCAGTAAAGCATCATTTCCAAGATGCCCATTTAGGCCATTTTTCCCCTCTGGTTCCTGAATTCTCTTTCCAGGCAAATAACAACTTAAGCATAGACCTTAAGTCATAGCAGTAGCCGCTCTTGTTTATACTTAGTCTTTAGGTCTTTCTTTCATGCTTTTTCTATCAGCCTATATCGTTGTAAGTTACTATGTAATTTATGATAGCACCTTTCGCTGACTGACTGAGCAAGGCTTAAGAAATCGGGTTAGGCCACCTGCACCCCAATTGTCACAACATGCTTCAACAGGAGCCCCTGAAGGTATTTTCCCTTCTCACCTTGTCCAGTGGCACAGCAGAATCAGAGTGCTTGTGCTAATCTGACTGTCAAGAATGTGTGAAGCTACTGGGGCTAGCCAGCCCTAATGAAGAAAGTAAGTGAGGAGGCAAGGCCAAGTCCTGTCCCCATCTCCACTCTGGTCAACACTGTTGACTGACATGCTGCACACTCCAAAAGTGTATGTACCTCCCGAATGCTGGGGAGCTCCCATAGGCATTCTGTTCCCAATGGGACAATGCCTGCCAGAACTGTTTGTGATGAGTAAGGCACAGTCTAGTCCTGAATTCTTAATATCCTTTTCCCATGAAAGCAGACTAACAGCAAAGACACAGAATTATGAGCAGGGAAAACTGTTCACCAAAAACAACAACCTAAGTAAACCAACACCTGTGCCCTGAACAGAACCAGACTGATCCTGAACCTGAGCTCTGTTCAGATAGTGATCCCCAGTTCCTCCATGGGACTCCCAACACAGCCATGACTTCCTCCCTCCTTGGTACCTTCATATAGACCCCTGGTCCCACTCTCCTGCCCAAGGTTCTCCAAGAGTCCTCAGCTTCATCTAGACTACAGGGAACTTGAATTCAGTGCAGCAATCAGGGTGTCTTGGTTCTAACACAGGATGTTAGAGAATGTGGAAGGGTCTATCAAAAGAACCTATTAGAGGGTTTGAAGTGGCATCCATGAAACAAAGAACTATAAAGGATGAGAGCATCAAAACTTATCTATAGCCAACTCTTCAGACAAAAAAAACCTATGAAATAAGTTAATGTTGGAAGGAACCATTATGGGAATCTAATATAGCCCTCCCCTAAGGTGTGGCTTAACCCTCCTCCCTTTTCTCTCCTAACCGACTGATATCACCAGTATTTGGAGTGTCTTATCTCTCCTCATGCAGGTCAGGAATTGGTTTCTTTTCATTCTTTTGAGGGATGGTGCCAGATACCTCCACACAAAATGACTCCTCTCTGTGCCAGATATGTAGTGTTGCACTGCCCTAGAAAATCAATGACACTACTACTAGATAGCCAAGAGTGTAAAACCAACTACACAGTGAACAATAAATGGAGGTGGAGGGAAGGGCTTGTTTTTCCAACCAACGAATTACATGCCGCTTTGTTACCCTTGAGACATATCCCCCTGTTGCAGAACTAAAAAAATATTAGGATTATGTAGGAGCAATAACTAGGCCCGAGACAGCTAAATGTTAAAATGTGACTTAAGGTTTACTAAGCTTGCTAAATGGACTTTTTATGTTCCAGGATGGGAAGTTTCTAAATTTCTGTTAAAGCAGTAAAATATATCCAAACTAAAAGTATATCCAAACTAGCACAGAGAGAGAGAGAGAGAGAGAGAGAGTGTGTGTGTGTGTGTGTGTGTGTGTGTGTGTGTGTGAGAGAGAGAGAGAGAGAGAGAGAGAGATTTATCACCTTGGTCAGAGACCACAAGAATGAAGTTGAAATAAACAGAAAAGCACCATTAAGGAGAAGACAGAGAACCTGAGGCAAACAGGAAAGCATAGTAGAGAAAAACAATCATGGTCTAGGTGGCCAGCATATGGCGTGATCACTGTATGTGGGTTAGGTATGATTAATAATAATTAACTAGTGAAATGGCTATTAGTTTATGTGCTTTTTATATTAATTGGAAAATGTGTAATACAATATGCTGATTGAAAGACAGTTAATGAATATGTAACAAGAATAAGTATAAACACACTAGGAAGTAAGGGGTTAATTTGAGCATTGTAGAAATAATGCATCCCACTTGTGCCCCAGGAGAAGATAACTGATCATTGTCCTTCTCTGTCCATCTGTCATTACTGACTGCTTTAATAGTATTTGTTAATTGCAAGGTTTTGGTTCAAATACAGTTTGAATTAATAAACCTGAGTATCTCATCCCAAGTATGTTAAACTTCACTCACCAGCTCAGTGATGAAAAGTTCAGATAAGGGCATGATATAACTGAAATCTGTTTGTATAGTGTTTGTGTCTTTGGATGATACCAGAATACAGATAATCAAGTAATAATGCTACAAAAATGGTGGTTGGATAGTTGTCCATAATAAATCCTTATTCTCCTCATTGTATAGTTCCATTACAACTGAAATAAAGAGCTGATGGACATTCATTTCAACAGTGTACATCATCAGCCAGTTGTTTCAGTGCTTGATAGAGTACTGTACACAGTCAGCATTTTGACTGGTAGCTTTTCTGCATTTTTAATACTGCTGTTATATGAATAGCACAGATAATATCTTGATTTTATATGAGGCATCCATCTTCCCTTCTTAGAAGATACAGCTGCTTGTGTATTATGGAATCATTCCTTAACTCAAAGAAAAAACTAATCAGTTACAAATCCTTTATTTGCACCATAACAACAACAGATAAAAAGCAGCAATAAGTTATATTTTCCTCAAACAGTAGTGAAAGCATCCAAACAGCAGAGGCCCAACCGTGAAGTCCACACACAGTTTTTATCCAGGAAATTCCCCATTGACTTCTATGTGGAGTTTCTTCAAGTAAAGACTGTGTGGAAAATGGAGCAAGAATCATCCTTTCCATTCACGAATCTCTTGTTTCCAGCATAGAGGGAGTGGGATCAGCCAGTTCCATTACACATAGTCCCTTCTGTCCCCCCCTGGCCTTCTTCAACACCCTCCACTAATGAAAGAATCCACTTGCATGGATAGGAGAGTTAGAAGTGTTCCAGTTGCACATGATACATTTAAGAGTGCATCAGCAGATTGTTTTTGGCAGTTGAGCCCAGAGCACAATGGCCATGATTCAGCCAGGTACTTAAGCCTAACTTTAAGTATGCTGTTTTCTTGCTGTTGCAACTTCTATAATGAAGATGCAGTAGTAAAAACAAACCATTCCATTCATTTTTCAGGTGACCAGGATTTTCTAGGATTAGTGGAACTATATAAATAAGTCAGTCTTACTCACTGTAGTTCATCTATCCCCTTAGGCTCAGAGTAAAAGTAGGCACTGTGAGTTGCTGAGAACTATCATCTAAATCCTAAAGGTTTGACAGTAAACCGAAGAAAGTAGTAGCAGTAAAAAGAGCTATTCTCTTTTGGGAGAGACAAAGAAAGGAGCCAAGGGCGCCGTCAGGCTGCCGAGCCCTGGCCCGCTGCCACTGCTGGCTGCGCCCAGCCCCGGCCGGGAGCCGCTCTCCGCCGCCTGCGGGGGACCCTGGCATCTGTCCGGGGCGACCGGGCAGGTTTCAAACTGCGCCGCCTGCTCCCGGGCTGAGCTGGGCGCTGGGCGCGGGCGCTCTGCGGGCGAGCGCCGCAGGTGGGAGCGGGTTAGCGGCGCTGCGGCGCGTCCCCTCCCTCCCGTCCTCCCTCCGTCCTGGGCGCTTGGTTTCAGGGGTGCGTTGGCCGCTGCCTGGGCCCGGCCGAAGCCAGCGGTTACTGATGCAGCTGGGGCGCGCCCGGGCAGCAGCGCTGGTCGGGGGGTGGGTAGCTGGCGGCGCCGCCGCGGTAGGGACGGGACTCCCCGTGTCGTGCGTGTTACGAGTTCCCCGCAAGGTGCGTGCGGCTCTTTGGGTGCGGACTTGCACGGGCTTCTGACTGCAGGGCACGAAAAAGAGACCCCCCCCCCCCCCGCCGCCTGTTAGCAAAAGTTGTGTCGATGAGGACACCAGATGCTTTTCAGAGCAGGGGAAACCGCGTTGCCGCCGACAGGACCTAGTGTATATTCTCATTGGTTTAACTCAAAATGTCTGAGCTGAGCTTGATTGTTTAAAAAACAAGGGGCAAAGCAAAATCTCTGTGCTGGTGCGCACTCGTGCAGCGGTCAAGGGCGAGCTCCCTCATAAATGCCTAGTTGAAAACCTCACGCTTTTTTTTTTTCATGTCATAATGATTTAAAACTAAAGAGGTTTCTTAGGGGGAACAGCAATACTGCAGAGAGACGTGTTTTCCACAGGCTCTCACTGACCTTGCATTCTTGGTCACTGCGAACAAAGAATTCCGAAGGGGCCTATGACAACAAAAGGACCTTGCCCCCAAAGGACTTCAGTGTTCTTAACTCAAGCCAGCAGCAGTGGCGTCAGAATGAAGCGCTCAGGAAAGCAAGTGTACTCCTCTTAGGGAAAAGCAGACTGAAGCAAATGAAGAAACTGGTGCATATTAGTAAATCTTTAGTTTTACATTGTCAGTATTTACTGTTGATTTTTAAATCTGTTCGCAGTGGTGCAGATCATTCTATTATAACTGTAGGGACAAGCTGTACTCTTGCTGCATAATCACAAAATGCTGATCCGTGCTTTTTATCTCTTTGCTGATGTAGCAATTAATCTAGACGTTGTCCTGAGGATGAAGTAGGCCGTTTCTGATAAAATGTGAATTGAATTTTTGAGTTAAAATAATCTTCCTAGGTTCTGGCTGACTTACATGATGACTGGATCAAAAGCAATCCAAAGTGATGATATGTGTGTATTTCTGCAATAGAATCACTGGTGTTCAAGACTGAACCTGTTTCACACTACAGCTGTGAGCTCCTTCAGGAAGGGCTGGGCAAATAAATCAGGTGTTTCCAACGTAATCATGATGATAAAGGCCTTCTTCATGGATGACCCAGGGGCAAAATAAAATGTTCCTTTATATGGCTTTAGGGAGACCCATGGCAGTAACTGAATGCAGAAGTGTTTGGTCCTGTGTGAAATTGGTCCAATAAAAAATATTACTTCACCCACCTTGTCTCTATAAATCTGAACACACTTACAGATTTTGCTGTATGTGTTATCTATGAGATTCTGTGGCCTGCGCTGTGCAGGAGGTCGGACTAGATGATCAGAATGGTCCCTTCTGACCTTAGTATCTATGAATCTATGAATCTATAAGTACTAGAACAGTCAAATCATTGGGTGCTAACCTTGACCTGAGTGGGACTGCTCAGCTAAGCAAGAACATTAAAGGGAGACAGAAGATGAGTAAGAAGGTGTGATCACAGATGAGCAATATTGCTACATTACAAACATCTGTGAATTTAAAAACATATCATATAAGACAACATGGCCCCTTGCCAAAGGGGAAGCTATTAAGGTGCTACAGGGTGCTGAGGGATAATTCCCCCAGTGCAGACCCAGCATAGGGAGGCTGTAATCAGACCTAGCCTGTCCCCCTCACAAGCCCTGGCATAGGTATATGCCCAGGACAAGGTTGGGGTGGATTGGAGATGTGTTTCTGAGTTGCACCACAGCTCACAGGCAGCCTGGAACAGGTGACTACATATTAGAACAGGTGGATGCTGCTGTAATTTATGGCTGTTTTTGGGTCCCAAGGCCACCCATAAACTGGAGAGTATAATGGTGGCATAAAACCATCTTTGGCTTCATTTGCCTCTGGATTGCACCTCCTGGGGAGAGACAGCACAGAACTGGATCCAGACAACACAGCTCAGATATATATCATGTAATGTGATGGATCAAAAACAATGCACAGCAGGTATCTGAGATATATGACTGGTGAAAGATTTCGTGACACAATGACATTTAGATAGGGTTTGAAGGATGAGAGGGATAATACAGGCTATTTCATAGCATGAAAAGTTAAAATGTCATCAAAACAAAAGCAATACTTATGGCATTATTTTTAGCAAAAAGTCCTTATCCTGCAATTCCTCCTCATGCAAAACTCCCATTGACATAAAACTTTGCATATGAACTTCAGTGAGACACCTGAAACACACAAAAGAACTTAGCCAAAGCTCCAGACCAGGAAAAATAGCTGTGTCTTAGTTTTTCTTTAAGGTACGTTTTTGTGTTTGAAGACGATATAAAAGTAGACAATGGGGAATTGGGAGAAAGAGCCCAATACACAAATAAGAACGGTCATACTGAATCAGACCAAAGGTCCATCTAGCCCAGTATCCGGTCTTCCGACAGTGGCCAATGCCAGGTACCCCAGAGGGAATGAACAGAACAGGTACAGAACAGAAAACTTTTTTAAATTAGATATTACAATATATATGGAATGTAAAAGTGACATTTTGATATTATTGTAGGGAGGAGACCAGTCAAGGAGTCAAACTTAGTTTGTAATCAATTTAAAATTAATATATGCTAGAGCCTTTTTTTTAAATAATTTTCCACTATCAGAAATTTTGAGTTTGGTTGTCTTTTATTAGTAAATTCCTTGATTCACTCAATCCTATTGACAATCTTACCTGCACAGCAACATTCTGAAATATTTATGTTAAAGGAAAGCTCTATAAATAATTTGACAGTTATGTTTTCTATATTTACTTGTTAATTTTTAGTGGTTTGGTAATATAAGTACTGCTAACAACCTACTTTCAATTTCTGGCTTTTTGTCTGGCTTTGATTCATTGTGTGATTTTATGATTTCCATTAATGAATGAAAATGAAATGTAAGCATTACTATAAATGTTGCAAACAACCATCTGCTTTGCCTTAATTACCAAAAAAATTCATGTGCACACACCTCTTTCTGAATATCAGTATTCAGATTTCTTCGTACAAACAAGCTGCTGTGATACAACAGATCAGAGTATGGAAATTCTATCCAGCACGGAGGGGTATGCCTGATTTTGCAACCCTGTTTTTATACAAGTTGTCCCAACGAATCCAATGGGACAACACATACAAACACAGGTGACAGGTAGACTTGATGACCCCAATCCTGAAAATGCTTACACATATTCAGAACTTTACACACTTTTCCAGTCTCATTGATCTCACTGGGACTACTGAATGATGTAACATTATCCATGTGTCTTTGCAGGAAGAGGGCCTAGTTAGTAAGGTGGTCCAAAGAATGGGCACAAATCTTATTGTTTGCTACAGAGATCTACATGACATGCAGAACTCTGGAACACTGTTTTGAAAGTTTTCCGTTTAATAGGTGTGTATTACCTCACAGAGAGTAAAAAATGTCAAGTTACTATAAGTTGATTTTTCTAATGAGTAACTGAGTCAAAAAAGTAGTAAGAGAATGGGTATTAAAATATTCAAACTTTTAAAAAGCAATGAATTAAAATAAAAAATGTAATGTGTTAGTTTTTGGTAAAACTAGTCGTGTTGGCAAAACAAAGAAAAAATGTCTACTGGAGCATTATAAATAGACTTGGAAAAAAATCATGATTACTATGCGTTGCTAATCATACTTTACACTTTGAGAAGTTATTCCCAGACATTTCAGAATAGATATCTGTAATGGGGTCTACAAACCCCATATTGAGCAGAGGCAGAATGGGAGCCTTTCCTGCCTGTAGGCAAGCAGCCTGACTGCACCCCCACACAGCTGCCACAACTACAGTCAGATACAACCAATAAGGGAAACAAGGCCTGCTATAAAAGGAGAGAGCTCAGAGAAAGAGGGAAGGCAAAAAGGCCCGAGACGGCGGAGAGCACCACCCTTGCATCAGGCTGCCTCTAGAAACAAGGCCCAAAAGACCAAACCATACCCCTGAGCTGAGAGGCCAGGGGCCAAAAAATGCCCTTATCAGGGACTAACCAAAGAAACCCAGATAGGAAGCAGTAAGGACCCCCTGCAAGACCATATCGGAGACTGCTAACAATCATACATATTCAGAGGACATCCGCTGCAGAGGAAAGAGCAAGTTAATGCATTTCAGGTTAATGTTCATCACTCCCAAGCATGCTCAGCTAATGGGCTGCATATCTCCACTCAGCCGTCTCCAGGGGAACTGATTGGTGCCTAAGTGATCAGAGTGCTGGCTCACCTGTTAGTTTTCAACAGTCTGTCACAGCATTATAAGTGGGGAGGCAATCTGAACTGGGCATGCATCTACCCAATAAAGACCAAGACCATGGATTAGATGTGATAGTAAACAGGGACCAGTAGAGGGTTTTCAAAAATAGACTGATGGGCTCTTAGAAGCTAATCACTCTCAAAGGAGACGCTCCCTCATGGTATACAAGTTGGTAATTATGTGGCTTGAATGTCAGTCCAAGGAAAATAAAATAGTAGCCTAGTCTTTCAGATTTCAACATGTAGATCATAATAGTTAGGTCCAAGGCTGATAATGATGGTGCAGTCCTCTATCTAGCCAGGGATTTAAAAAGTTTTTGCTCTTTTATAGCTACCTGATCATTAAGTAGTAATGATGTACATAATAGGACCCAACAACTTCACTCTATCTTGGTGATCAGAGGATCGATACCCTTAATGGAGGGAAAGGTCAGTGTTCTGTCTCAAGATGCCTCAGAGTCTTTCCTCTTCCTGTGAACATCACATCTATTTTATCTGAATTAAAACTTAAGAAACTGTCATTCAAGTACTTACCTCTTGCAAATATTATGACTTCTTTAGCTATCTCACAGCACCATTTCAACAAACAACTAATATTTTAAAGGGTAGTATACAGAGGAGAAAACTGTTTTAGAGATTACATGCAGTTACACTCACTACATACTGTATTTTTAAGGAATTGGGAATATTCTCCGTTTATCACCATGATCTGTGGAGCCCGAACAATTGTTGCTCAGACCATGAGTCCTGAACTAGAAGTTTTATGCTTTATCAACTGAGCTAGATGACATGCCAAACAATGCACTAGTAATCTCTCGTATTGTAGCCAGAGCTTCTCTCTGGTGGGAAGAACATCTCAACAGCCCAACACTGTGGCATTTAATTTCAGAAAGGGGAACTATGCAAAAATGAGGTGGTTAGTTAAACAGAAATTAAAAAGGTACAGTGACTAGAGTGAAATCCCTGCAAGCTGCATGGATACCTTTCAAAGACACCATAATAGAGGCCCAACTTAAATGTATACCCCAAACTAAAAAAGAGCCACCGTGGCTTAACAACCATGTAAAAGAAGCAGCGAGAGATAAAAAGGCATCTTTTAAAAAGTGGAAGTCAAATCCTAGTGAGGTAAATAGAAAGGAGCATAAACACTGCCAAATTAAGTGTAAAAATGTAATAAGAAAAGCCAAAAAAGGAGTTTGAAGAATAGGTAGCCAAAAACTCAAAAAGGTAATAAAATGTTTTAAGTACATCAGAAGCAGGAAACCTGCTAAACAACCAGTGGGGCCCCTGGACAATCGAGATACAAAAATAAAGTCATTGCGGAGAAACTAAATGAATTCTTTGCTTCAGTCTTCACAGTTGAGGATGTTAGAGAGATTCCCAAAACTGAGCCATCTTTTGTAGGTGACAAATTTGAGGAATTGTCATAGATCAAAGTGTCAACAGAGGCGGCTTTGGAATTGATTGATTAACTTAACAGTAACAAGTCACCGGGACCAGATGAACTCAAATGCGAAACTATTAACTATGGTTTGTAACCTGTCCTTTAAATCAGCTTCTGTACCCAATGACTGAAAGATAGCTAATGTAAAGCCAATATTTAAAAAGGGCTCTAGAGGTGATCCCAGCAATTACAGGCCGGTAAGTCTAACATCAGTACAGGGCAAATTAGTTAAAACAGTAGTAAAGAATAAAATTGTCAGACACATAGAAGAACATAAATTGTTGGGCAAAAGTCAAGATGGTTTCTGTAAAGGGAGATCATGTTTTACTAATCTATTAGAGTTCTTTGAGGGGACAAGGAGGATCCAGTGGACATAATGTACTTAGCATTTCCAGAAAGCCTTTGACAAGGTCCCTCATCAAAGGCTCTTATGTAAATTAAGTTGTCATGAGATAAGAGAGAAGATCCTTTCATGGATTGAGAACTGGTTAAAAGACAGGGAACAAAGGGTAGGAATAAATGGTAAATTTTCAGAATGGCTAGGGGTAACTAGTGGTGTTCCCCAAGGGTCAGTCCTAGGACCAATCCTATTCAACTTATCATACATGATCTGGAGAAAGGGGTAAACAGTGAGGTGGCAAAGTTTGCAGATGATACTAAATTGCTCAAGATAGTTAAGACCAAAGCAGACTGAGAACTTCAAAAAGATCTCACAAAACTAAGTGATTGGGCAACAAAATGGCAAATGAAATTTAATGTGGATAAATGTAAAGTAATGCACACTGGAAAAAATAACCCCAACTACACATGCAATATGATGGAGGTTAATTTAGCTACAACTAATAAGGAAAGAGATCTTGGAGTCATCGTGGATAGCTCTCTGAAGTCGTCCATGCAGTGTGCAGCAGCAGTCAAAAAAGCAAACAGGATGTTAGGAATCATTTAAAAAAGGGATAAAGAGTAAGACAGAGAATATCTTATTGCCCTTATATAAATCCATGATACGCCCACATCTTGAATACTGTGTACAGATATGGTCCCCTCATCTCAAAAAAGATATACTGGCATTAGAAAAAGTTCAGAGAAGGGAAACTAAAATGATTAGGGGTTTGGAATGGGTCCCATATGAGGGGAGATTAAAGAGGCTAGACTTTTCATCTTGGAAAAGAGGAGACTAAAGGGGGGATACGATAGAGGTATACAAAATCATGAGTGGTGTGGAGAAAGTGAATAAGGAAAAGTTATTTACTTTTGTTCTCATAATATAAGAACTAGGAGCCACCAAGTGAAATTAATGGACCGCAGGTTTAACACAAATAAAAAGAAAGTTCTTCACACAGTGCACAGTCATCCTGTGGAACTCCTTGCCTAAGGAGGTTGTGAAGGCTAGGACTATAACAGGGTTTAAAAGAGAACTGGATAAATTCATGGAGGTTAGGTCCATTAATGGCTATTAGCCAGGATGGTAAGGAATGGTGTCCCTAGCCTCTGTTTGTCAGAGGGTAGAGATGGATGGAAGGAGAGAGATCACTAGATCATTAATTGTTAGGTTCACACCCTCTGGGGCACCTGGCATTGGCCACTGTTGGTAGACAGGATACTTGGCTGGATGGACCTTTGGTCTGACCCAGTATGGCCATCTATTATTTGAAGATTGTTAGTTCAAGTTCCAGCAGAAACAGATGATGCCCAGTTTGTGACCTGAACTCTACTATTGAGAGTGGTTTTATGGGTCTCAGTAGGTAGCCAAAGGAATGTTATGTAATGTTTGCCAAGAATATTCTGCGTCGGAAGGAATAACAAACTTCTAATGTAGGAACAAGTATTTGATGATCCAGTGATGTAGCAGCTAGATGTTTTAGATGCTAGATGCTTTGTACTAAGAGAACTTTTTCAGATTTCACAGATTTAAAATAAAACAAATCTATTGATGGTGATGTTGGTTTTTTTTTAACTACACTTCCTAGCAACCAAGGAAATTTGTTCTCAAGGACTCACTTTTCCCTTACAAAATTATTCTTCCTAAGCCTACAGTGAATTCATAATGGTGAATTTGTGATAATGTATCAATAGCATCTATGACAGCTGTTTGGGATGTTATAACAGTGATATGACATCATGGCAGAATCAATCATAAGGTGAAGTTGCATTGTGAGGGCGGAATCAGTGCTTAGGCAGGTATAAATATGTAGAAAAATAAAAGGAAATGTAATATGACAATTTTTTTTAAATAAATGTTCTCTTCATTCAGAGTTTGGGAATTGAAAAGCTTTGGACTGATAAAATAATGTAGATACCTCAGTGAGACAGATGATAGAGTAACATACATTAGTAAGAAAGAAGAGATAAGACAGACTGACAAACTTAGTGACAAAACATTTGAGGATCCCCACATCACAACCAGAATTACATGTACGGGCTTTCCAATTACAATTTTAAAGCAAGATATTGGAAAATGAGATCTTTTGCACTTCCATCATAAAAAAAGAGTTCAAAGCAACTTAAATGGGACTGAAGACAAAAACAAAATGGCAATAATACCAGAGAGCCTGCTGGTAATCTAACACTAATCCCATTTCTAGTTAAGTAGGGATCTATAGAAAGTGTCTGACCAACAGCACCTGTATTCCCCTAGTACGGTCCTTCAAGAGCACCCACTCTAAGCTCCTGACCCCCAGCTGTTGCCTCTCTTGCATGAAGACTTGCATCTCTTTCCCTCCTGACCAGGAACTTCCAGGCTGCACAGTTCCCTGCCTACACTGTAAGTTTCCCAGAAGCTAGACTGCCTGAAGAGGCCTGTGCATGAATTTTGCTTTCTCCTCACAGGCTATAAACAGTTGCAATTGACATGCCGACATTCCTAAGCAAGCACATTTATACTTAAGGTAAAAGCATTAGAGAGAAAACATTAAAAGACAATAAAAGAACCTACACATATGCTAATAAGATTACTAGAGATCACCGCAAGAACAAGAACCACCATGAATTGTTCATTATTTCCTTTATTCAGTTTGGGGGTTTTCATCTGTTCTCATGTAACAGGTGATCAACAGTCAAAGATCTTTTCCTCAGGGTGTAGCTCAAAAGGCTGAGTTTTTGCATAACCAGAAGGGGTACATTTGCACTCACACACCCCAAGCAATTTCCTGAGACATGCACTTAATTTGTTTGTCCCTGCAACAGGGGCTGACCACTAACCACCAACCCTGTCTGCTGCTTTGGGCCCTCTGCTCTTGCAGCAGCAGACACTGCTCCTGATCTGGCAGCCCAAGACCATGGCTCCAGCTGTGGGGGCTGACTGCCAGTTGCTACACCAGGTTGGAGCTGCTATCCCTGCCTCACTGCTGCTCTTGGGCAAGGGCTGTGCCAGCCCAGCCACTGTGATGGGCTGAAGCAGTAGTAATCACAGAGGTTCACTGAAGTCATGGAATCCATGATGTCCATGACAGAATCAGATCCTTAATAATAACTAGGACCCTACCAAATTCATGGTCCATTTTGGTCAATTTCACACTCATAGGAATTTAAAAATCATAAGTGTCATGATTTCAGCTATTTAATTCTGAAATTTCATTGCGTCATAATTGTAGGGGTCCTGACTCAAAAAGGAGTTGCGGGCGGGGGGGGGGGTTGTGAGGTTATTGTAGGGGTGGGGGTTGTGGTACTGCTACCCTTATTTCTGCGCCACTGAGGGATGCAGTGGTGCCTTCAGAGCTGGACAGCTGGAGAGAAGTGGCTGCTGGCCAGGAGTCCAGCTCTAAAGTTGGAGCCACTCCCAGAAGCAGTGCAGAAGCAAGCATGACATGGTATGATATTGCCACCCTTTCTTCTGTGCTGCTGCTGGCAGGATACTGCCTTCAGAGCTGGGCACCTGACCAACAGCTGCCCCTCTGACCACCCAACTTTGAAGGCAGTGCAGAAATAAGGGTGGCAATACCACAACCCCTCTAAAATAACCTTGCGATCCCCTGCAACTCCCTTTACGATCAGGATCCCCAATTTGAGAAATGCCGGCCTCCACCATGAAATCTGTATAGTGCAGGGTAAAAGCACACAAAAGACCGGATTTCATTGTCCATGACACGTTTCACATGGCTGTGAATTTGGTAGGGCCCTAACAATAATACATAAACTTTGCATTTTTGATGCACTGGACACTGAAGCTACTTAAAACTTAATTCAGTAAGATTTTTCAAGGCGGTTTCAGGAAATTGCCATATCTGTCACAGAAAGTACTCTTAAAAATCTATAAAATTTAATAAGCTATTAGTAGTAAATATTTAGGATTGAGGTAGCATCCAAAAGTTTTAGTCAGGATTGGAGGCCCATTGTGCTTGTGCTGTACAAAACACATTAAAGAGATAATTTCTACCCTGAAGGTTTTATAATCTAACAGAACAAAGAAAAGAGAAGGGGCTGAGGATTCAACAATCAAGCAAATAAATATGGTAAAGAACTAGCACTGGTTTGTTAGATACATGTACTGTATTTTTTTAAAAAACTGAAGGCAGAGCTAGGGAAGAAGAAAGTAGAAAAAGTCACGGTTTATTACCTGCCCAATCAGCAGGCTGGCTGCTTAGGCATCATGGCAGAAATGAATCTTAAAGTGGGGTTAAAAAAAGGAGGATTAGGTAATGGTTCTTCAGATTTTATCTGGAAATTTTCTCTGTGCAGGAGAGGCAGCATAGGAACAAGTACAGAGGTGTGTAAGGGAGAAAGATGACTGATGGGCAGGAAAGGCTGGGAATAGTGGCAGAGTAAAGGTAGGGGTCAATGTCATGAAGGGCATTGAGATAGAGATCAGAGACTTGTATTCAATGTGGAAGTGAAGGGGGAGTTAGTGAAAGGACTCAAAGAGGGGAATGATGGGATCAAAACAATGAGCCAAGATGATTTTCTCAGCAGCATTCTGAATACACTGAAGGAGATCATGGGTCGAGCAGTCAAGGCTAGGCAAAAGAAGTCTGCAATAGTCAAAATGTGACATAATGAGAGCTTAGATGAAAGTTCTGGCTTCATGGACAGAGAGAAAAGGCTGAAATTTTAAGATGTGTAAGAAAAAGCAGCAAAATATAGAAGTGCCCCGAATGTGTGATTCCAGTGATATAGATGATTCAAGATGACACCTATTGTAAAAGCCTTAGTGATCTGGAGGACAGTGTTGTCTGTGGTGACCAAGAATATAGGAAGAGGGAAGGTTTGTGGGGAAAGTTTTCAGCACAATGAATTTAAGATGACGACTGGACATTCATGATCATATGTAAAAAAAGACAGGCCAAAGATACTAGATTGGATGGAGATAGCTCATCAGTAGAGAGGTAGATTTGTGAGTCAGCAACGGATACGAGCACCTAGGGATAGGATGTAGAGGGAAAAGGAGAGGGCCAACGTCACAATCATCAGGAACATCCATAGAAAAGGAGACAGTGGAATTACATCCATTTTTTAAAAAAATTCATCCTCTAGCATGATATAATTCTCAATTAAATTTTAGAGGTCGAGTTTAAAAAAAAGCTATAGGAAGGTTGTTTTCCATAGGACCTTTCTATAATGAAAAAGTGTGTAGTATCAAACACTAAAATGTATCCTTTCCTAAAATATGGTAAACCCACAAACTCCAATCACTGTGACATATTGAGGTTTTACTCTATTGTACTGGTTAGCCAACTAGCATGCAAAGTTAGCAGTATATACACTTGCAGGAGATTTTCAGAATGCAATCGTTGTAACTATACTGGACTTTCCTTTTCATCACATCAGCCTTCTGTGGTGTCTTTTTAACCTTTAACTTAAATATTAATTTTATTTAGCTTTTTTTCCTGCATATCACCACTAATCTTGAAGGGCAAGAAAGCCTATTTAAATGCATTAAAGTGCATTACCATGAAAAAATAATGAGCCCTTACAGCATTCTAATTTAGGTAGGTGCATTTAAATTAGCTATAGCATCTGCTATCAAAAAGTTCTGCCCAGACAGGATTCTGTTCAGACAAGAATCTGATTTCTACAGTTCTAGCCATACTGCCCCAATGGACCTTTCCTGGCTTTAGTGCTATGGGGCCTAAGTAGGAATCAGAAGCCAAAATTTTCTGTGCCTTGCTCCTGTGGAGCTCATTGTGCTTCCCTCCCTTCCATCCTTTCTAACTAAGAAGGAGTAATTCTTTTCTCTCAGGCCCGCACATAAATATTGGCTCACTGACGTTGCAACAACCATCCAACAGACTACTTTCAGAAAAACAGATGTTGGTGACACACAGGGACAGCTCTCAGAGGAACATTCACTGAACAGCTCTCTAGCCAGTTAAGCTTATGGGACACATGTTAAATATTTGGTATACTTTAAGCCTTTTTTAAACAGTTACATTAAATCAGCTGAAGTGCTGATTGATTTAATAGTGAAAACTCGTCACCTCACACAATTAGGCCTTGCCTACATGGAAAATGGATTTTTGGAATATGTCCTCTATTTTTATGTATTCCAGTACCAAAAGGGAATGCCATTGTGATCATCTAGTCAGATCTCCAGTATAACACAGGCCATAGAATGTCCTCAAAATAATTCCTGTAGCATATCTTTAGAAAAACATCCAAGCTTGACTTTAAAATGTTCAGTGATGGAAAATCCACCACAAACCTTCATAAATTGTTCCAAGGCTAACTACTCTGACTTAAAAATTTAGGACTTTTTTCCAGTCTGTATTTGTCTAGCTTCAACTTCCAGCCATTAGACTGTGTTAAAAATCTTTCTTTGCTAGATTGAAGAGCCCATTATTAAAGATTTGCAATGAAGTCACCCCTTAACCTTCTCTTCATTAAATTGAGCTCCTTGAGTCTCCATTATAAGGCATGTTTTCTAATCCTTTGATCATACTGCAACTAATGCAGAATTACTATAGTGAAAGAGTGCATCCACCTTCTTTGCTTATGCCAGCTTACACTACTTTCCTTGCGAGTCAGTGCACCCTCACAGTTCTTTTGTTTTTTAAATAACCACACAGCATTCTGGGAAGCTATTCCATGGTTCAGTGTACTGGCACTAGGCTCTATGAACTAGGACCTTTCTCATGGCACATTGTGGGATGCCTACCAAAACCTACTGGAATTCTGGGAATTGGGATTTAACTAAAGAACTCCCATGATTCTTTTCTTGGCTTTCCATAATTTCTCTCTTTTGGGTTTGGGTTTTTTGTTTTGTTTTGTAAGCCAGCAACATTTTTGCAGCATGGAGGAAACATTGCTAAGTTATTTCATAAAACCTTTCCTGGGTAGACAAGGCCTTATTGCACCCAAGAATAGGGAGAAAAGGCAGTGGTAGGAGAAAGGGTGGTTAAGCTTCACAGTGAAGTAAATGAGAGATGAGCAGAATAGATAAGGCTGTATTGGGAGAAAAAATAACCCAGCAGGGAGGTGGGAGTGAAGGTAGGAAAGGTGAGGGAGAGTTAATAAAATCATTGCTGCTATTCCTAAAAGAAGAGGAAAACAGAAACAAAAATAAAAACAAAGAAAACAATGATTGGAACGAGACAGGCACAAGGGACCCACAGCTTCCAGAGTTATAGACTAATAGTATGACCAGAGCCTAGCCATAAAGGCATCATTGATACAAGTAAGACCACACTAAAGAGATTAGTTTTTATTTATTCTGCACTCTCTTTAATACCCTTTAGAAGTTTAACAAATAAAATCCCTTGTTTCTTTTTCTGTGTTGTGCTTACTTTGCTGGATTTCTGGCTGTGCAGCAACAGAACACAACACATCACCCACCCAGTTCAATGCTGATTGTGGGATTTTGTCACATGATAAGCATTGCTCTTCTAATGTATACTGTATAAATCCTCATGTGTACAAGCTGTGTTGTATTTAAGCAGCATTCCTCTGTGGGAGGAGCAAAAGTGGTGTTCATTGTTGTTGCTATTTGCACCGAGTTAATGCTGTTATTTGGATCACCATAGGAAAGGATGTCTGAAGCAATCTTTCTTGTACAAAAACAAAACCATCACAAAACTGCTAAAGTCATTGTAATTTTTGACCTAGAGTCTCACGCACTTCCCTTTAGTGTCAGTGGAAACCTAACAGCTAAAATTATGCTCCATATGTTGAACAATATCTATAAACAGCAGGTCCTAAATAAACAGTATTTCTCAATTGGTAAACATCTATGACAGAACCACAACTCTTCTCACATATGAGAAAAAGAGTCCTGCATATGAAACTCAACAAGTATCTTATCACAAACATTTATCTACCACACTATGAGATTGCATATGCACCACCTTGCTGAGGCATGACAAATGTGTCTGCTCTCAGCCATCACCCTCCTTCCCATATCCGATGGGCAGTCACTCCATTGTTACCTTAATCTCCTATTCCTCGAGAAGAGCTAGACGTTCTACTACTTTCAATTTCTTGAAGTTCTTTTTAAATTCTGCTCAGATGAAAATTACACATTAAATCACAGAGGAAGAACCCAATAATAAACTGAAGCTACACTTCCTCCTTGCCAAAAGGATTATTTTGCCTTTCTTCGGAAAGTTGTTTTTAGTTATGCTTTTTATTGTTTAGTGCTTTGCTGCTTGTCATTATTCTAATATTGGTTTTAAGTTTCCATTTTTTTCATCTCACATTGAAGTATATTTACTGTATAGTTGGGGGTCTTTTTAGCATGTTCAGTACTTACCTGATATTCTCCAGCAGCTTCCAGAGCACTTTATTAATAGAAGCTCACATCAGCTTTGAATGCAGCACCTGTACTAAGAGGCTTAGTTGAGTTCTCCAGGACCAGGTGGCTGGCTTGGCTCAAGTTGTTCTTGGTTGCCTTCCAGAACCTTTCCATACATTCTTAATTATAAATTATCTGGGGGTATGGACTGTCTTATTAATTGCTTGAACAGTGCCTAGAACAATGGCACCTTAATCTGTGATTGGGGTTCCATTGTGCTGTCATGATATAAATAACTCAAATGGGATGGTGTGCGTGTGTCAGGGAAAAAAAAAGGCTAAGCAATGATTCTTCTAAAAGTCTGTCTCTTGATTCAAAGCCAACAAATTATATATAGTATTCCAAGATAGATACCACATCATATGGCTAAGAAGATTTCCTAAATTAGATTTTGTTTCTAAACATTTTAACAGGCTTGGATTGTTGTTTGGATTTTTGGTGGATTTTTTTGGAGCGTTTTTTATTTTGCTTTAGAAAAATATTTAGAATCTATAATTGCGGCAGAACCTTTAGGAACAGCAATTTTTATCACTGCACCCCCAGGCCCTCCCAAATGAAACAGCTATTAGTTTTTTCAATCAGGTGATATTTCTTTAGAATACAGCAAATTAAGCAGATTGGTCATTGAATTATATAAAAGGATAAATAGTCATGGAAAGGAAATAAACTAAGGAAACTAGGGAACTTGAGCTGCTAAATCTCTCAGGAATCGTTTATACCAGAAGGTAAATTACATAGACTGTTCTTTACAAACAAGTTTCCAAGACATTCAGAACAGCTTCTACAAATTCTTACAATAATAAACTACAGGCTAGCTATTTGCAGTGAGCACAAAGTACTTGATCCACACACTGTACCTTCTTAAAATTAAAAACTTTGTTCTGCTTACCCAATATATCTATCCTACAGCAAATTACAGTTTAGCATATCTAAGTACATTCATTACAAGGCTATGGAATAAAGCCAACCTGTGAAATTTTATGTGCTTCATAATTAATTCATTTCTCTTTTGCCTGCAGGCACACAACCTCAAACTGTGATCTCCTCACATCTCAGAAGCTAACAAAGCTGCATTGGGTCATGGCTCTGATGAGAGACCTGTATGTAAAATGTAGGTGCTGTAGAAAGTGGAACTGATAATCCTGTAAGTGGTACTATACCTCTTATTTCTGAATCAGAAATAAGTTACTGCCGCCAACATATTGTCAGGGGGCACTATACCAAGGGGCATCTATGGAAGGAA
This sequence comes from Dermochelys coriacea, assembly GCF_009764565.3. Taxonomy (NCBI): domain Eukaryota; kingdom Metazoa; phylum Chordata; order Testudines; family Dermochelyidae; genus Dermochelys; species Dermochelys coriacea. The sequence goes on along the minus strand of NC_050074.1, from coordinate 87,318,279 downwards.
AATTTGAACCTCATACCCTGATCGCTTGTAGTTACTAGAGATCCTGTGGCACGTGTCAAACCTCAACCTCATCATCCTATCCAAATTCCATCTACAGCGATTACATTCTGACCCTGGTCATTTCAGCTGAATATATGTTATACTTCATTTCCTCCTCCATTGAACTATGCATAGGACTTTAAGCCAGGAGACCTGGATTCAAATCCTGGTTCTAACACTTATTTACTTTGCAATGTTGTTGCAGACATGTTGGTCTCAGGATATTAGAGAGATAAGGTGGGTGAGGTAATATCTTTTAGTGGACCAACATCTGCTGGTGAAAGAAAAAAGCTTTCAAGCTACACAGAACTCTTCTTCAGGTGATTACCACTTTGTAAATTGGGGGAAAATATACTTAGTTCAAAGGGGACAAAGTTTACAATTACTTTTTGCACAATGCTTTCAAATTCTTAAGCACTATATCATCATTATGAGGTGCTCCTTAAGTTTGGAGGGAGCCTAATACTGCACTGGGGAAAACAGCCATAGCTCCATGCATGACAACTCTCTTGCCCTCCATGATGGGTCTGAGATTCTCATGATATATATGTTAAGCAGGAATGAGATGCATGACTTGGCAGAAGCATTTTCTGCAGAGAGAAAAGATAAATAAGTAGCAGTTGAGCTTTTAGGGTCAACTGGAGAAGATGTTTTAGTGCTCTAAAAAATAAAGTTTCAAATATATATTCTCCCTGGAGCTGTAAATTCAAATTGAAAGCAGAGATGACTCAACTTTTCTCCAAAAGGCAGAGAAACTGAATTTCATGCAGTTTACCATGTGGAGTTTTCAGACAAGATGATAAAAAACCCATTCTGCTCTCTACAGACGTTAAAGAGATTCAGTGTCATTCCTATTAGAACATGTCCTCATCTCATTTAGCCCCTCTGTTGAAAAAAAATCTAAGTAGAAATACAAAGAATTGCACGGACAAGGAAAGTGAATGGGGGAGTACATGGAACAATGAGACAACACTGGTCAGCATGACTGGCAGTGTATCTGTACACAAGCAGTTAATTTTTTGTAAGCATCACAGCAAAGGAGAATTTTGAGGAAGTTTCTGTAGGAGGATGGATTAGTTTGGCAGATGTTTATGGGGAGCTTGTTAGAAAATGTGAAGTGAGCAAAACACATATTTTTGTGTTAATTCCCAAGTTTTAAATCTATCATGGCATTTTTCCTAACAAGCCGTAAGATTCCAATATTAATCATACCTAGTAGGCACTGATACACAAGAGAATGTTGCTCTAATTGACAAACAGAAATAAAGTAGCTCCTAAAAAATGCTGTCTGGTTCCTTTGCAATTCTCCTAGTAATGGAAATAATTTCACTGTACTTCGGGCAGATGCATTTCAGATTTATCTGGGTGGCAAAATTAAGAGTCTTGGTGTAGAAAATTTAAAACTTTTTTTAACCATATCATATATACTATGAGGTGATGTATACTATCTTTTGAAAGTGTGAACCTACTCTAATCTACAGTCAGACACACCAAATTACAAGGTTCATATAGATGAGATAAATGGTCCAATGACAAACTAGCATATTTAGTCTAATTCCCTGTTCTTGAAGCTAAATCAATTGAATTAGTGGAAATGGCAGAATAAAACACGACACATCTGACAGCTTCTCCCCCAACAAACCAAACCATGAAGTGTACTGAAAGTGGAACTCCTCTCACAAAACCACAGTTGTTTTTTGACCTTAGGCTTTTCTAACTTTGTCTTGCTATATTCCCACACAAAAAACAGTGTTAAATTGTAACTATGGTTACTACTTGCAATTCCAAACTAGTTATACCCTATTCTATTCAACACTAAAAGCAAACATTAAAGTTATGGAAATCCTCAGTGAAGACTAGGTATATACCTAGACTAGTATTCTCTCTCTCTCTCTCTCTGCAATATTTAAACAAGCTTAACTCCGCCATGAGAAACTCCATACAAACTTAACCATCCATAAGAATCAGTGGAGGTTTCAGGGGAGCTTTTGCAAGTTGGCAGGGAGCAGTACGGGTTTTGAGGCGCCATGGACAAGATCAGCAGGATGCATCAGAGGTGTCGGGGATAGGGAGACACAGGGAGAGTGTCAACATCTCCATTTCAGGCCTTCAGGAGGGGCACAGAGTAAGGATCTTTCCTCCAGGCCTGTTGGGAAGCTGGAAACTTGGTCACTCACCACACCAGCCTAGGGAAGCATGGCACCTCGGGTACAATAAGGAGTGGGAGATCTGATCTGGGTGCTTTTTGCTCTGAGACTGGAGCAAGTAAGAGCCTAGATAAGAGCTCCTGCTACTCTGCAGTCGCACCAGCCTTGTAGTCCCTGCTGAGTGGCAGTTAATGAGTACAATCCCATTTCAAAATGTTCAGACTCCTTGTCTCTCCATAAGGGACTCTGACAAAGGAATACACAGATTAAAAAGTTGCTAATTTCAGAAAGAAATGTCATCCATGTTAGATTAGACTACTGCTTGGAAGAGCCAATATAAAAGTCTCCTAATATTTCAGTTAGGAGACAGTGATACCATTCCATTAGATGGCTACAGGGAGACAAAGAAATACTAAATAACTAAACATTCTAAATAAAGCCATTGTTCTCAATTCCCCAGATATTGTCAGAATTCATGGCACATATTTTCTGTAAGCCCTTAAAATAAAAGGGCAAGGTCATGGCCTCAATCTCTGTGGACCTGCTAGCAACTGGCTCAGAAAAAGAAAGCAGACACAGCAAGAGGAAATGGCAGAATAAATACCATTGAATGAGGTCTGCACTCTGCAAGCACATTAGCAATACACGTATTCAGTGGGAGACTGATACCTTTCTTGACCAAATGTAAGCCATTCAACCCCTCACTGAAATCTGACCTGTAAAATGACAGATAGATGGTGAAAGGGGAGAGAGATAAAGAGAAAGAGAAACCTCCAGGCAGAGTCATTCTTTGCAGGCATTCAAAACCCAGGGCTAAGCCCCTTTCCCCATCCCCACGCACACCCTTAAATTGGGGGACCTAGAAATGTGAAGGAAATTTCCTGTGTTTGGTTTAAAAATTAAATTGTGATCCCTTTCCTTTGTGAAGTTAGCTTTGAAAATGTAACCAATGTAAACAGATTACAAAATGCATTGAAAGCTTGTCACTGATATCTTCTGAAAAATCATTAACATTCCAGACATGCATGGCTGACCTTTGGGGTCTGGAGAAATTGTAGCTATAGGTCCCAATTCAGAGCTCAACTACAGGGAGCAGTTCTACCTAGACTGCTGGCTCAAGGGGGTCTGCATGTTCTTTATTAGCCAGCTGCCTACAGGCAAGCCAGCTCTTCTGGGCCCTGATTCATTAAGTCAACCCCTTCCAGAAAAGAACTTAAACTTTAACTTTAACTACATGCTTAATTGCTTTCCTGAACTAGAACCTTAAGGAGTAGCAAGCAAGTCCTATGGCCACAAGGAGGGACTGTTCAATAGCATCAGAAGCAGCACAATCCAGTGGGCTAATCAAAGAACTAACACCATCTCTGATACCGACTTCCTCTGTGGTCTTGGGTCAAATCACACAGGCAACGTTTTTTAACGTAGGTGCCTAATTTTAGGCATCTAATCCAGAGCAGGTGAGCACCAGAGCAGCTCCAATTCACTTTTGTTTTTGACAAACAATTTTTCCTCCCTCTGTCAAGATTTTGAACTAGTTGCATTATTTGAAAATTTCAGAGAATCTATTTAATACAGTAAAGCAATAGAAATGACTATTTAAACAATCAGTTTAGTTAAGATTACATTAAATCAATAAAAACACAACACTGAGAAAATACAAAAGTCATGAGTTAAGGGTACAACATGAACCCTAGCTTTTATAAAAATCAATAAGATATTTGGAGGTAAACAGAGAAAGAAGTATGGAAACATGAGAAGAAAACAGTAATCAATAACAAAAGATGTTATAGAGAAACATACTATTTTAGAATGAAAAGCCTCAGTAATCTTAAAAACAAAGCAACAAATAAAGTTCAAAATACTGGCCAGATTCAGATTCTCTTATTCATAACAGTTGCAAATTAGAGTTTTCAATTAATGGCATTTAACAAACATCCCCCGTCTCTGTGCAGTCTTCCAATTCTCTGTACTGCAACTTTTTAATATTTGTTAATCACATATGCCATATTTAACCATGCTGAAAATGAGGTTTGTAAGACCTTTCAAATTCATAATAGATTAATCATCAGTATTCATCAAAGCCATCTATTACACATTCCACCACCCAAATATAAACATATAACAAGGGAAGAAATATGAATAATAAGTTCACAAGTATTTGGATTAACTTTTTCTATTTGTGCTCAGAAAAGAATAATCACTAGACATTTGAACTTCAGTAGTTCCATTACCTCCAGGGAGGCTATGCATGTGCTTAGATTAAGGGATGTGCTTAAATACATTGAGGAATCAAACTGCATTGCCGTACCCCAAGTGTTCAAAAGTCATGAGGCAGGCCCAGAAAATCATGAGACACTTACAACTAATAAATATCGGGTTATTTTTATTTGCCTTCTGGTGCCTAGCACTTCGGAATATTACTCAGGTCACATTTTATAACTTTCCCTCACAACCATGAGAGCTAAAAATTTATTTTAAATAAATAAAGCTAAAATTCTCATGTAATCACTGGACTCCAGGAGCTCTGGAGTTAAGATACCAAATATTGCAAGACTTATCATAAAAAAAAATTAATCACAAAGCTGTAGCACTGGAGTTAGAAAAGGGAAGGCAGCTAGTCGGAGGAGGAACTAGCTGAAGTTTTGGTCAAATTATTCCTTTAATCACCTGAGGAGGCTGAGGAAGAGGAACAGTCCATTAATTCTAGCTTGGTAGATGCCACCACATACAATGAATTTTCTAGGTAGAACAAAGTTTCCTTTTACACTTAAATTTTTCTTAGAAATTCCACCTGCTAGGTTGCAATAAAATGTATTATTTTCTAAATGTTGATTTCATTGACATCCCTTCTACCCCACATCACCCCCCAAAAAACATGAAACAAATCAACCTAAAAATACAATACAAACCTTAAAACCAATAAAATATAATTGTTATTCAGTTTTCCCATGTATGGAAATTAAAACCTTGGCAACATCATTTTCGAGAAAATAAAACTGGTTATACACCTTTCAAAAATGGCATTAATACTTATCTTTGGGCAAAAATCTTTTCTATATGTATCTGTATAATGGTTAGTATAGTGTAGGTAAACTCTTCTTTGGTAAGACCATGTGAGCAGCACAATGCATGTGTTACACAGGACCAACTGCTACAGATATTCTTGAAGGCTTGGTTCTAAGGAACTTAAGCCTCTCAGGGGACCTCTTACTCTGCTCTGGTTAGGTACCCACTCTCTCCTAGGGCCCAGAGTCCCTTCATACTTATCCTATTGATTTTTTTTAGTATTCATGAGAGGCCAATGGCCTAATTCCTCCTTCCTGGTATTCAGGGATGTTTCTGAGCAACATTGAAGCTATTGCACTGAGGATTACAAATGAAAGAATTGCCGGTGGGGGGGGGGGAAAGAGACATGCCTGGTGATTACAGCACTTATCTGGGAGCCCCAGGATCCCATCCCCCTGCTATATTTTTTTAAAGTTACTAAACACAGTGGAACAGCTTCAATAGGTGAGATGGAAGGAACTCCACATCCAAATATCCCATAACCCAGTGACTAAGGCACTCACCTGAGAGGTGGCAGATCCCTGTTCAAATCCCTCAGGTGGATGGGGAACTTGAACTGAGGGTCTCATGTTCCAGATGAGTACCCTAACCACCGAGCTAAAATTTATGAGGGAGGTCCTCCTCCTCCTTCCCCAGGCTCCTTGCTAAAACAGCATAGGCACCTAACACCAAGTGAGGGTTTGCAGCTGAGAATCCTGAGCAGAGAGAGGCATTTCTTGCAGTCCTGACTTAGACAGAAGAGGGTAGAGCTTAGTGCACACCCTTCAGGTTAGCATCTCCCATTAACTATCTTAACCAAGGTACATCCTAGCTTGCTAGATTTTGTGAATCCCATTTTAGGTGCTTCTCTCCCCCGATTCATTGTATGGGGAGCCTAAGCACCTAAGCTAGGCTTTGTGAATCCCAGTAATTTTATGCTTTCATTTCTTTGTAAATCTAATCATGTGTGCTTTAAATATTAGGATAGTAGTCTAAAAATATAATGCATTAATATCTAGTAGAGATGCTACACTCGTACATGAGACCCTAAATCCTGTGCAAGGGTACAGGCTCCAGAGCAGGTGTCTTAGAACCAAATATCTCAGCTTTATGCCACACAGGTTCCCCTATACAAGGGGCATCCCTAGCTGACTGTTTAAGCTCTCTCTCTATTACATTTATGCTACTACAGCAGCACAAATGGAACACTGTAGGGACCATGATCTGGCCTAGGATCTGGACACTTTCTCCAGAAGAAGGCTACACACATTCTAAAAATCATACAATAATCTCATCCTCCAAAATGCTGCTGAAATAAAACTTTCTTAAAGCAAAACCAACATGGTTTCCTATTTTAATGGAAAAGGTAAACTTATTCCTGTTGCTTGGATTTGCAACTGAAAAGTCTGCATCACAGACTCAGCTTATGTTCTAAAAACATTAAAATGAATTGACTTGTTTGAGTGAAGAATATATTTTCTCTGCACTGGGGAAAAGGTGAACATAAATATGCTGGTGTCAAACTACTGAATAAAAAGAGAGTTATATAAAGTAGTCAATCATAGTTACCACCTTTGCTGGAGAGACCTGGTCAATTAAGTCTATTTTAGAAGTAACAATGATGGATCTGTAGTCCACAATAAAGTATAAACCTGCAGAGTTAATTATAAAATATTTAAAACCTCTGCACATCTCCCAAATGGCAGTTAATTATGCAAAACTGCTATTGTTCAAGGCAGGTAATAGGTATGACTAACCAACCTTTATGAAAATCTCATTCATATTTTTATGACCTATCCAATAATCCCAGTGATGAGCTGCCAAAATCTTAACGGGTTCCCTCCACACCCCATGAGGGGGTCGTTGCCCACCCCCACCCCCCAGGACTCCTGCCCCATCCAACCCCCCCCCACATTCCTTGATGCCCCCCAGACCCCTGCCCCATCCACCTCCCTCCCCTGTCCCCTGACTGCCCCCAGGACCAGGCAGGAGGGTCTTGTGGGCCACCATAGTGGGTGCCCACCTGACCCCTAAGAGCCAGAGGCACCTGCCGGGGGGCAAGGTGGGGAGTCCCAGAGGTGCTTACCTGGGGCAGGTCCCAGGAAGCATCTGGCAGGTCCTTCTGGCTCCTAGGGGTGGGGGAGTGTAGCGAGGGGGGAGCAGGGGCAACAGCTGCCCCACCCCACTGATCACATCAAAAGTGGTGCCTTAGGCTCCGGGGCTGGAGCACCCACAGGGAAAATTTGGTGGGTGCAGAGCACCCAACGGCAGCTCCCTACCCTGTGCCCGGCCCCAGGTCACCTCACCTCCCGCTCCGCCTCCTCTGCTGAACGCGCTGCCCCACTTTGCTCCTCCGCCCCTTCACCCCCTGGCTTCCCACGAATCAGCTGTTCATTGGGAAGCCTGGGAGGGCTGAGAAGCAGGCAGCAGCTTCACACTCAGGCCAAGGGTGATGGAGGCGAGCTGGGGCGGGGAGCGCCCCCCCCCCGGGTTACCTGCTGCAGTGTGGGCGGCCCTCCTCATGCCCCCCCCCAGCTCACCTCCATCTCCCTGGGCCTGAACGGGAAACCGCGGCCAGAGGCACAGGTACAGCTGATTCACAGGAAGCCTTGGGGGGCGGAGAAGCAGAGCAGGGGGCACGTTCAGGGAAGGAGGCGGAGCGGGGTGCTGCTGATGGATGCTCTGCACCCACCAAATTTTCCCCTTGGGTGCTCCAGGTTAAATTTAGAAGCCCTTTTAGAACTGGTTGTTCCACGAGGGATAATCGGTTCTAAAAGGGCTTCTAAATTTAACAACCGGTTCTAGTGAACCGGTGTGAACCGGCTCCAGCTCACCACTGAATATTCCCAAACTGGGGTCCACCTAGAGAGACACCATCCATGTGTTTGTGTAGCTCCCTTGGCTTCAGTAGATTACTTCCCAGGTAACAAAACACGTACTACATAATTTAATGCAACCCAACAGGATATGCCATGCAAAAGTGGTGAATGTTTCTGAGTTCAAGAAGTTATTTTTTCATATTCAGAATCAGTTATTGTGATAAAGGATATCCTGCTGAAAAATCAAATTGTTGATTATGTAGGTATTACAATTGCTTCTTAAACATGATTCACCAAGCTTTCACATTTTTGAGGTGAGAGAAAAAGGGCCCTGTGTCTGCTATCATTATAAACCAGAATGAACTGAAAAAATATATACATTATTGTGCACCAAATGTTGCTATAAATGAGTACCAATTAATAACTGAAGTATATTTTATATCTGCAGGAAAAAAGACAAGATTTGAAGTATCTTTACAAGTATCGTGTTCAATACCATTACAAACATCGTTAAATATCTTGTATTTAATATCTTTTGTATATAACATTTATATGGCACTTTTCAGTCAGTAACAAAGTGCTTTACAAAGAACTGTAAATATCATTTCACAGGTAGGGAAACTGATGCACAGAGGGGTTAAAAATCAATGAGGATATTTACATGAGTAAGGATTCTAGGATTGGGCCTGTAAGAATGGAATCATCTGTACGGAAGATCTGGAATACATACATACTTTCAGTGAGTATCGATGACATAGGCCATTTGATATGGTCACTGACTCAAGATCTTAGGACATTTATTTAGCAGGGCTAGCACCATAGTAAAAGTCTGCATTAGAAACAAGTTGTAGCTGGATATTTTTATTTTACAGTGTTTCCAATAAATTTGAACAAAACATCCAAGAGTTTTAGAAAATAAAAAATAGCTATGAATAGTTTTATTGGATTTAAAGTTAATTGTTCCAAAGCTATATTGTAACTAGGTTGTATTGTCAAGATAAAGTTAAATCAATGATGAATTTGACCTGCAATTTCTCCAATTAATGAAGCACCTCATATGTAATTGTGTATGAATGTGCTTTTTTAGAATTCAGTTATTTGTATATGATCTATGTAGCCACATAATTATACTTTAGCTTATCATAGTGCAGCTACCTATAATGAGCCTGTGTTCCATGTATATTATTTACTAAAGGAAGATTTTTCTTTCTTGCAGAATAGTTTTCACTGAGGAGATGGACTTGGCAAGAACAGAGCTATCCATTCAATAATGAATATTTGTTATGATATTGTCAGTTCTGTAGATAACTCATAGGAACTGACATTACGGACCAATTCAGTATCCTGCATTAGAAGACAGCAAAAAACTCAAGAAACTACTACTTAGCTTCCCCATCAACAGGTTTAAAAAAAAATATTCTTCCACAATTTACCATGCTTTCCCCCAATTTTTTTCCCCAAGAGAATAACTCCATGCATCTTTTAGGGGTCAGCAACCTAATCTAAGCCTCCACTTCAAAAAACACTTAAATCAATGGGGTTACTCACATGCTTAAAGTTAGGTATATATTTAGATTCCCTGCTGAAGGAGGGCCTTAACTGGTAATTTAAGGGAAGAATGATCTTGTAAAATTTGACAAATCCAGCTCTACATTATAGTATTTAGCAGTTTAACCTACATTTACATGAACCATTAAATTTCTGTTCAATTCTATATTTTATTAACAAATTATCAGTTACTGAAATATTTATCTACCTATAAAAGGAAAGCCTGCAAGTCAAATTGATTCACCTTGCTTGCAAAGTACCTGAGATGATAACATGCCATATTTTCAAGACAGGTAGGCTTTTCATGATCTTATCTGGCAGTATTAAATCTTTGAACTGTTTAATAATGCAATTATGATTTTTGAACTTGCTAAGCTACTATTTGCTGCTACAATATTTTAAAATTTAGCAAACATAGGTTTTCAGTTCTACAGACACATGGGGAAAACATTTGCGATACCCAAGACAGAAATTGAAGAAACAGTTGAATCCTGCAAATAGAGAGACTTTTTTTTTTCCAATTATGCCATCCATGTACAATTTATGATAAAATTCTTTTTCCACTAATACTTTTTAATGAGGAAATTGAATAAAGACTGATGCAGCTGGTGGTCAGATGCATGTAGCAGAAATATAGTCAGTCTTTCTAGAAGGTACATCTTATGTCTAATTTCTCAAAAGGCAAAAATGTTTGGAGCTCTTCAAAGATCCCCAACATTCAATTGGCTATCTGTATTCTAAAAGAGCTGCATGCATATTGCAGACTAAGGTTTCTCCCATTAGAAAATTCTGAAGACCCATCAGTGCAGTCATCCAACCACTTATATTATGCGTTTTGGATTTTTGTGAGGGAGTGTTTGTCAAAAAGTATCTATTCTCACTTTTGAACCTACCATTCCACAAAAAGTCCCTGTAGGATGTTGACTTCCTGTTTCTTCCACCTATAATTTATTTTAATTTAAAATCATAGCTTGAACTATAAATGAAAACTTTGGGGACACTTTCAAAACAAGGAAATGATAATAGAATGGGGAAAAGAATGCTGCTGACGTATCTTTGGCATATCAACAGCATTCTTTCCTCCTATGCTATTATCCTTTCCTTGTTTTGAAAGTTTTACTATTAAAAAGCTTTACTATTAAATTACATTTAATTATTAATGTATACTCCCAGGCTGACACCACTAACCAGTCGGTATTTTTCATCATATTAGCAAAAATATATTGATCTCTTCCTTTCTGCCAACTGCCTATCTGATCTTTATGCTTAACAAATTTTGTTGCCTTAACAGCAGAATTTATTTACAAGCCTTTCATCAAGCAGCTCAGTGGAGGAAACTCTGGCTTTTTTACGGGACAAGGCTCAACATTGCTATCATTTGGGAAAACTGGACACTTCCCAATGTTGTTGAACATGAAACATGTTTCATCCATTTATTTTCACAAAAGTAAAAGGAAAAACAATCTTGCTGGCAAACTTCCCATCTGCTTAAAAGAGAAACAAGACCAAGTCCAAAGAAAAATATAATCATATTAAAATATGTACAACGCAATTATCAGTAGTAATAATGGTGTAAACTGCTTAAGATCCACATCAGGGTACATAATGCACCTCTTATTTATTTAAAGCCGAACTCCCCACTGGTTTCAGGAAGATCAGGTAATGCATATCATCCTGCCTATTAGCCTGATCTGAATCCAACTGAAGTAAACAGGGGTGGCCCTAATAGAATATCATTGGCTATGTTACAGTACATGTGAAAGCATTTTTGCATCACATATAGAATCAATTAATATAACCTAAATGTGGAATATTCATTGATCTGAGTTTGCTTTCTCATGTATTTGCACTGCAGTATTTCTATAGGTATGGGAGGACCATCCTACTCTCAAAACAAAAGACAACATAAAAAAAAAGACAATATGTAACAAGTACAAAAAAGAATTTCAAACCTAATAACGTTATTAGTCCCCGGATGTCTTCATAATTTCATCAATTATTTCTGCCTTCCCTGCAAAAAAAAAAAACAAAAATCAGAATTCTACATCGTTTAAAGATCTTGAGCTTTTATATTGGTTGTATTTCTGAGTGTTGAGTTGTGTCTGGGGCCAAGTCTAGTTAAGGGATTACGTACAAGATGGAGACTGGGGTTCTATTGTTGATTCTGCCATGGATTTATTGGCTTACCTTCCTCCCACTTCTGTTTCTGAGCACCCTGTGACTTCACTGAAAACACTGGAGACATTACTGCTTATTAACTTGGTCAGTCCTGGAGCAAAAAGTAGTATATTGACTCTCAAATATAATGGTCATAGTGTTGGGGTAACTCCATCTTTGACCCTTTTCATGGTCTGCTCAAGGAATCCCTTTCAAGTCTCAGACCTCTAGCCATCACCTGTTTCTAGGCAGGGATCTGAACCATACTCCTTCCTGACCAGGGGTTTAGATTTACAACCCCATTTTACTTCACAGAATATAACCCAGCGAGTCTAGCCAAGGCTCCAGCCCGTGCTATGCTTTCTCTCCAAGAGGTATGACCAATGTATGCCAGTGGTTACCAGTAAACCAAACACTCACTCTTCCAGAGCAGAGCACATGTATTTAATGATTAAAGCATACAGAGAAAACATAAAACAAAAAGCTGTAAATGCATATTTAAGCTTATCATAGGTCCTCCACAACTGTCCTCCTGGGAGTCCCTAATAGGTTCCAAAGTCTTCTAAACCAATCTCTAAGGGCTTGCCTCTCTTGGTTAGCAGGTCATGTTGATCTGTAGCCCACAAAGCCCTTTCTATCAGTTCAAACTCAGCCATTATACCCCAAAATCCCGGCTTTATTCCCAGGCCTCCTGAAATTGATAAAGCTAGTTGCTGCCCCAGGGGGTAAGGCTTTCACTTGCTAGGCAACCACAAAACCACTCTGCAAACATGAGGGATAGAAACAAACTCCCCCCCATTTAAATGAAAGATGAGCTTTCCCCATCATTCAAAACCTCTGAAGAGGCAGCCCTATATGAAAAACACCAAATAAGAGATACAATTGTGAGAGCTGACAACACATATTGCAGAAATGAGTGTCTGGAAGCAAATGGGAGAGACAGATATATTCACAGTGGGGAAACGGTGAGAAGGTTTTGGCAGGACAGAAGCAGGAGCTAGAGAAAGGTAAGGAGGAGATTTTCAAGATAATCTAATTTAATTTTAAGAAGCTAAATGTATTCATCATAGGGATCATCTGAGCATCAAAGAGGAGGGGAGGCCTTTGAAAGGAAAGGAAATACTAGGCTTCACAGGGCAGGAAGGGAGGGAATGATCAGTTGAGGACACCATGTTTGTTATAGGCAAATGAAAGGTGATTTTGTAGTGCAACAACAAATTAGAGTATGGGTTTTCATTGACTGACCACACGGGTACTGATAAACAGCCACACTGTCTGTATACAAATCTTTGTGTGATGGCTAAAGGCCATTAGTGAACAGCGTAATCATACAATATGAAAAATTCCTACCCCAAAATACCCACAAGTTGTGGATCAGTAACTACAGCATTCCTGTGCTCTGGCTGGCTGAGCACACTCCATTTCAATATAATATTATTTGTATCTGTAGCTAAAGCATAGTTAGGACTGTAGACCCTCAACATTCACCATTGGAATATGGTCAGAATGTGGTTATAATTCTAGTGAATATAGAAATCAGTCACGTAACACTGAAGTTTACTCATTAATATTTTGGTCATGCCGGCATGTCTTCATTTTCTTTCTGCAAGGCTGCAAAGAGCGTTGCCTTTTCTTCAAATACACAATAGCACTTGGTTGTGTGGACATTAGGTGTATCAACCCTTTAAGTGCTGACATGATTGATGGGAATATCTTTATTTGTCCCTAACCACCTACAGCTGAATACTTTATGTAAAAAAATACTTTACACACCAAAGGTTGTCATTCTATGGATTTTGAACACGTCAAGAGATCATGATCACCCTTCCCCTCTCAATTTGTTGAATGGGAGAGACATCCCAGAAAGTCCTGGTATGGAAAAGACTGTGAACCACTGCTTTACACAGCGCTTTCTGAAACTGAAATAATCTCTACCAGTTTATAAAACTCCACTCCCAAATATTTTCATAGTCTAGTGCTTCACATTAACGTTGTATGAATATATGATAACCTGCTGTGCAATCAAGCTTAACTAGGGTTTGCTGGAGTAGAGTAGTGGGTGAAGTGTTGCTAAATTCATCAAGCTTGAGGTTAGATGGCCTTTCATAAAATGTTTATGCTGGTGGAGTACAAGGTTAAAGAAGCCTGCAACAGTCATGAGAAAAATAGAACACCTAAAGATTGATCTTTTCCATAGAAATTTTGATCAAAATAGCCTAACATATGTTAGTAATGGTCCTGTACAGCTAATGGCAGCACGAGGTGGAGGGTCAAGAGAGGTATATGGAGAGTGAAGAATAAAGTGAGATGAGAAGGAAGGGTACAGAACTAAAGGGAATTAAAATTTAAAAAGTTTAGAAAGGTCCAGGGAGGGAAGGAGATGTAAGAGTTTTCAGAATGTCTGTCAAAAAATTAATGAAACCAAGGCAAAAGTAAAAAATTCAACAGTGGACTGGGAGAGGTCATTTATGCCCCAGTTTATTCAGTTCAAAAGGTGAGCATGCTTTGAAGGATTTCATTATTCCAGCTTCTCAAAAGGGCTGATGGTTTGCTGAATACAGCTGGAGAACTGTACATACAGACCCATGAACCTAATAAAATCACTTATAGTGCTTATAAAGTTTTTGCTTTATATTCTGTGCTACTCACTAGAATAAATTCATGTTAAATCTCAATTTCCAAAAGGCAGTGTTACTGGAAAAAGTCACTGAATATTGCAGAATGGTCTGAAGGGAAAGCACTCTCCAATAAACATGTGTGCATGGGTTTGATGCAGAGTCCTGTAGTACATAAACAGGATTTCACAAAGACTTTCAGTTATTTATATATATATATATATATATATATATATATATATATATATATAAATAACTGAAAGTCTTTGTGACATCCTGATTTTTTTATTTATATCTATCTATCTATCTATCTATCTATCTATCCTGCTTGTCACAGTGCTACTGGAATGACCACCCAGGCTCTGCTGCATAAGATATGTCGAATAGTACATCTTCACCATGCTCAAAATGATTTTTGTAGAATGTAGACAGTTTTCTAAATCAGTGGTCTCCCAACTTTTTGGCTCGCGCACCCCTCGCGTGAAGACTGGAAGACTTGCCGCAGACACACCGCTGACAGAAGAAGACCGGAAGATGCGCCGCAGACGCGCCGCCAATGGAAGAAGAACGGAAGGCTTACCGCAGGCAGGCCGCCAGAGGGGAACACCAGTCGTGGACGTGCAGAGCTGCCGCCAAAGAAAAAAAAAAAATCGGCGGAGTGCCATCCGGCAGCACTCCTGCTGCAGCGCACCCCCGGGATCATCTCACGCACCCCAGTTTGGAGACCACTGTTCTAAATGACTAGGTACATTCAACTCACTGGGATAACACATATCCCCATGCACACTTCAGCATTTTAAAGAGTGTCAGCAGTGGTGTCAAATACTATTCAGGAGCTGGGAGATCACCCTCTGAAATATCTCAGGACCACAAACTAAGACAAAAGGGAGTTGCTGGTAGTAGTTCCTATGAAGTGGCAGGCTGAAAGTCAGCAACAAGCTGTGAACTTTCAGTCACAGGTATTTGCCAATAACTGGATCAGTAGACCAACACAGAGAAAATCCACGATCCTCTTACCCAGCAAGTCATCTCTTCAAAAGGTTAGTAATTGAAACTGCTCACATTTCACATATTTAGTAAGTGCCCTAAAATCTGTGCAGGATCAAATATTGTCCAGAATGAAATGAGAACAGGAACACTGAATTCAGGGAAACAAAACAGGCATGGGAACAAGAAGCTGGAAGGCAACACACATGCACAAATTGGTCTTCACGGATAACAGGAGAATTTCCCACCAGTTTACAGAAGAGAACAGAATAGTATATCTTTTTCAGCTAGTCAAGGTAACAACCTCTTTTTAACCCAACGAAGAACATTTTTTTCAACTGTCATTTGACTTTTTCTCTTATATACATTTTTACTTTTGCCATTAAATATCCATGTAATAAAAGGTTCTGTATGCCTTCCTTTACCAATTTCTCTTCAAGAAGAAGAAAACTTACATAATGTGAAAGCACAGATGGGGTGGGGGCAGAGATATTTGTTTTAAGTTTTAGCCCAATTCTCACTATCAGTTCCTCAAGGAATATTTTGCAGATGATAAAGTATATGTAAGTGCATATATTTATAAAGGCACATCTGCATATATAGATTTATAGACACGTATCCCTCTTTGAAGTAGTAATACATAAAATAAAATGGGATTATTAAACATAAAAAAATGCCAAGAAATACTACACATTGGAAATGAGAATAAATTTCTAAATAGAAAACTGCAAATAAAGACACTTCATTTATTCTTAAAATGCCACTTTTGGTAAAAATAAAAAAATGTTTTGGCTGTGAAGAGAAACAATTTGACTATTCCATAAAGAACAAGGGGCATATTTTCAGTTTACTGTATAAAGGATTACATGCACCGCTCCTATTAATGTTAATGGGAGTTTTGTCGCAAGTCCTTTACTACCAGGTTGAGAATTTGTTCCTAATTACAGAAGAAGAACACTAGACAATTTTGCAAGCTTCTTCAGAGGTGCAAAATTAACTGGTCCTGAAACAATTAAGAAGTTCTGCAAATTAGATAAGAGTGTTAAATATATATTTAATATACAATGTTCTAAATGTTCTGGGGGTTTTCCAGTTGTGTAATGTTCTCTTATAATTCCTCAATACTTCTAGCAAAAGGTATTTTTCTGTAATAATGGGAGCCTGACTTATTCCTTATGATCTTTTTAAACAAAATTCTCAATGACATGTCTTTAAACAGTGCTAGGGGAATGCTTTGTAAATTCATTTTAGTACATGCATAAAAAATGAAACATCTAGTGCAGCATAATGTATTTCAGCAATTTTGTGAGTATTAGATACACACAATTCAAATATGCTAAATAGTCTTTTCACCTCTAAAAAGGATTTGGAAACTGCTGTAAGGTTGTCAGATGTAGGGGGAGAATTGATCACATACAACCATTAAATAATGGGATTAAACAAACTTTGGACCAACGAATTTCTGTGGGATTAAGAAATGTAGTTATTATACAAAAAATATTATTGTAAACCAAATGGATATTTTGGGATTGAAAATAAAAGCAAATGCGAGGTGCTAAACTAGTCTGGCACCATCAAGCCAACAGAGGCAGGATGAGTAGCGACACCAGCAGGGGAGTTCTCTCTACAAATGACTTGCTGGCAAAGAGTGCAATTCTACACAGCAGGTCATTGTCAAGATCCCAGAGATGAATTTTTCTTCTCCTTTGAGCAGAAGTAAAGTGTACGGTGACCAGCTGCTGACAGCACATCCTACTCAGTGGGTAGGGGGCTAATCTACCTTGTAGACTATAGAGATGATGCTTGCTTATGTTTATATAGAAATTTGTTGAAATGTACGTAGGCCCAAAAATCTATTTTCTAAAAATAAGCTTGACAATAGTCAAGCAAGGCCTAGTAAAATATGAGTAAAGTGAGACAATTCAGAGGCAAGTTAGAGATAAGTAAGGCATAACCCCAAGTCATGTTGCAAACATGTTTTGGTCCTTACTGGTTTTTACAAAGTGTTTTAGATAAAGTGTTAAATGTTTTGGAAAATGCTGTCTATATTGATAGTTATTGGTATGCCATTTACAGAGATAAGACAATGTTTACTGTTAACCAGCCAACGAGAAAGTACAACAGTTATCATAGTGCAAATATAGATATGATAAAAGGTGGATTTAATATTAATTAAGGGGATTATAATTGATAATACAAAGGATAGCATGCTAATTTTAGATTAGGTGCCCATCTACCATCAAGATACCATTAGTAAAAGGATTATACACATTCTCCTCATTTAGGGACTGATCACCTGTAAATGCATCATTTCATCTTAGAATGTGAGTATCAATCCAGTATATGATTATATTGTAATGCCTGTTTGCTTAACTATTTTATATTAAATAAAGGCTAATTTTCACAATATTGAGTCATTTAGTCCTCCACTACATTAAATTATCTGTAACAGCTCTGCAGGGTTGAAGCTTCAAGAATTCAGTTTGGTTTTATTCCTTTATTTTTAAAATTACTAATTAGGAACACAAACCAAATGTTACAACCTCCTCTCAGAGAGGCCCATGTCCCCTCACTTATTTACTTCTGCATTAGAGCCATAAATTGCTTTTAGGAAAACCTCTCCATTCACCAGTACATAGCAGTCCAGTGTTGAAATGCCAGTAAAAACCACATCCTATGCTATTTTATCCTTTTGATACCCATGGCCCCAATTCTTTTCTCATAACAATGCAACTGACTTCAATGGAGCTGTAACAGAGATGAATTTGATCCAGTTCCTTTATGCCACTCTCCACATTAGAAAACACTAGTCATGCTACTCTGTATATCTCTTCTTACCTGGATGCCCTAAAGTTTGAGAAGACTGCCAATAAGGCACTGATAACACTAATGTTGGTGTATAATTCTAATTCAAGAAAGTACAGCAAAACAAGCCTTGGGCACTGCTCTAAGATAAAAAGTATAGCTGCTCATCTTGCTATATAGTCATAGCATAAGGGCAGGAACTACTGCAAATTCTGCTAATGCAATTGTTTGTGAGACACTTATTTTCATCTGGGCACTTGTCTCTGCCAACTGATTTTTTTCTTCTAGAAGAGTCCTTATTAAAGTGCATGCCTTGAGATTGGAAGCATGCAAGACCCCACACTCATTTGATTTCTTTCGACAATGTTATTGTAAACGCTCCTTTACACTCATTTGTGCCTCAGACAGAAAGGATGATGCTGCAAGTTGCAGGCTCTTTTTGTTGCAGTGACTTTTGCTTAATTTTGTGTCTCCACTTCTCTATTAATCAGAGAAATTGGGGCATGAATTGTTTTGAGTTATCTTAACTGAATTATTTTTCCCATTGCATCATGTGGTGGCTGAAGGGTGTCTTGCAAAGTGCTGAAAACCAGATAATTTTAAAATGGAAAAAAAATCAAAACTATGTTCATGATGCTTTACAGTTAGTCTACCTCAGTGGATTAACAATAACCTTTTGATTTTTTAGTGTTCTAAATATTTGATTGAATACTATTGTGGATTTTCACTGTTCTAGCTTATACACATTGTCTAAAAGAGTAGAATAATGGCAAAGTTTATCTTCAATTTTTATCTTATATTCTAGACCAGGGGTCTCAAACACGTGACCCACAGAGTTATTTGCTGTGGCCCACCAAGCTTCCTGCCCCCCAGCGTTATTTCCTGTGGCCCCATGTTCCCCTCACCCGCTGCCCCCCATTCCCCCCTCCCAGCGCGCCGCGTCCCTGCTCCTCTGCCTACCTCCAGGCACTTCCTGCCGCCAAACAGCTGTTTGGTGGCACTTAGCACTTTTCAGGGGGGAGGGGGGTGGAGCGAGGAGCCACGCTCAGGGGAGGAGGTGGAGAAGAGGCAGGGCAGGGCAGGGATCTGGGGAAGGGGTTGTAATAGGGGTAGGGAGGGGGTGGAGTTGGGGTGGGGACTTTGGGGAAGGGATTGGAATGGGGGCGGGGAAGGAGTGGGAAGAGGCAGGGCAGGGGCAGGGCCTCATGGAAGGGGTGAAGTGGGGGGCTTTTGTATCTTTAAATGAAAAGGTGTCAGTGATGTGGCCCTCGGGCCAATGTACTAGTCCTCATGGTGATTTGAATTTGAGATCCCTGTTCTAGACTATCATACTTGATCAAGATGTTGCTTTAAAAAAACAAACATTTTAATTTTAAAATTGCCAGGCTGTCTGCATTTGAAAGACACCCTTTCACCTCCACAATCACCTCCTGTAAGCAAGTGGGGTTCCCATGCTGCATCACATAGACTCTACACACATTAGGCCATCATGCTATGACAGAATGAATGATCACAAGGATCATGGTAGTCGCTAGTAACACATCCCCCAGTCTGTACAGTCAGTTTGGTACAGACACATTTGAAAGAGCCCACAACTTTACAGGTATCCCCTGCAAGAAAAGTTTAGATTTATTTTTCAAGTCACATCCTAAAAGATGTGTGCACCCTAAACTCCTACTGCAGGACAGAGTCTTGATCTACACTATGGGGGGCGGGGTGGAGGGAAGAAGGGAATTGATCCAAGTTACGCAACTTCAGCTACATGAATAACGTAGCTGAAGTCAACGTACTTAGATCGACTTACCATGGTGTCTTCACCGTGGTGAGTCACCTGCTGCTGCTCCCCCGTCGACTGTGCCTGCGCCTCTTGTGGTGCTGGAGTACAGGAGTCAACGGGAGAGTGCTCGGGGATCGATTTATCGCAATAAATCTATCACCGCTGGATCGATAGCTGCCCGCCAATCCGGCAGGTACTGAAGACATACCCTGAGAGTTGAGGATGCAGCAGAGTTGAGGACAGTATATAAATAGAGAGATGTCTGCTTACAGTAATGGGATTTTCTCCAACACTTAAACTTTAAAGGCTCTATTGGGTATACGATGTCATAGGCCAGCAAGCCACAGTGGCTCAGTGATACTCAGGAAAACTTTCTGCCTGACTCTTCCTCATGGAGCTCAGGGATTGCTGGGAGAAATCAAGCTGCAGAACATTCCTTTCCAAGAGCGCAGTGTTTGCTACCTTTGAACTGGTGACACCTTGGATTGACAGAGTGGGATATGCAGACCTATGGCCAGGTTCCAATCCCTACCTCTGCAGATCAGGATTCAAGGTCACTTTGAGTCTACCCCATACCACACACAAAGACGGTGCAGGAGCTGGATACTATCAGAGTAACAAGAGGAAAACGAGACAAGGGTCCTCAGCCTTCTTCCACTCCCTTGCTTAAAATCTTTATTGGCCTTACCTTGCAATTTAGCTGAAATGTGTACATTTAACTGCTGCATGTGCAAGGAGTATTGGATCACAGAGAGTGGACTGGGTAGTCAACTGCAAAATCATATGGAAAACTGTGTGAAATGGGGCATAAGGAGATGTTACAAATCCCTTGCAGTAGACACCCTTCAACTTTGCCATCAATTTGGTGTTTAAACATCTCTCTCAAAAATATTAAGTATAGCTAAGTAGCTCCCCTGAGGTAATAGAGAAACATATATAGCATATAAGATTTATTGAAAAATCAACACACTATTTGTGCAGCATTTAGAATGCTCTTCAGATATACAGGAAGTGGACAAAATGGCTTAACAATCAGTGACAATTCCAAACAGAGTTCATTTGTTGCTCATTGCATTAATATATACTGACAATTTTCTATTCAAAAGGTAAATCCACCAGTGGAGATAAGCCCAGCTAGAGGCATGAGAGTATTTTGCTATTATTTTACCCTTCCTAACAAATTAAAACAACAATATTTTAAGAAGCAGGGCTCAAGGTAAATGGTTCCTCCAGAAATAATGTTGCAAAAAAATCAGAAAGCATTGATTGGCACCCTATGACCTTTTGGGGTACAATCCAGACCAGTAAGGGGTTGTGTCAACGCTGCTCTGCAACCTTGGGTGCCTTACAGTGCCCTGAGTTCCCATCTGGGCCACTCACAAACAGCCTTTTTGAGCATGCAAATCACACCTTGAATGTCTGTGTATAGCCGCAGCTTGCCAGCACACACTGGCTTCCACTAGCCTTGGTTACCACATGTAGGGTTACTCTCCCGCACAACCACCCAACACACTCCAATTTCCAGATTTATCCTCCAAAAATGCATATTCTGTACTGCACTGTCCAGCCTTCTCCTGAACAGTTCAGATAACAAATGTCCATTTCCCCGGAAGGGAACAATATATGACAACTTGCCACCTTAAATGGAGTTACCTGCCTGCACAGTTTGCAGCACTGAATTAATTTTGATTAAAGAACAGAAAAAGTTTATTCAATTCCAAAGAGATAGGTTTTGACAGCAAGTATGAATGCACTAAAATCAGAAATGGTTACAAGAAAAGTAAACAGTTCCTAATATTAAAACTTTACCAACCAGGCTTGGATTAAGGTAAAATTCTTACCATATTCTCCCATCTGCATTACTGACTAATCTTCAGGTCAGGCTTTCTCCCAAAGTCAAAAAGCTTGATTCCTTTGCCTTCTTAGGTCAGAGAGAGAGAGAGAGAGAGAGAGAGATTTTGGGGTGTTTTTGCCCCTCACTTTAACAATTAAGTCACTCTTAGTAATACATTTCCCTGAGACTGACCCATTCGGATTTGGCAATACTGGGAACCTTTTCATATCCTATCATTGAATCAGACTATGCTGCAATTATCTAAGAAGCTATGGAGCTCTAACAACAGATGCTTAGTTCAAAGTGAGCATTCTCAGAAAAGAGGAAACATCTTTCTGTAAAATGATTTTACATGTTGGCAGGTTGAGATAAGCAAAGATACCACAGTCTTTTTGTTTGTTTTTGTTTTGTTGGAGGGGACCATCTCATCGCCTTTCCAAAAACAATAGACTGTTTACAAAAGATAACGCATACAATTCTTAATTTCAGCAAAAACACAATTGTTCTTCTGCCAGATAAGTAGCTCCATGCCACTTCTGCCCCTCTCTGAGCACGAATGCTTCTGTGACTATTTGAGGAATTTGTCTGTGTACAGCTTGCAAATTCTGGTTGTTATGAATTGTTGCATCATGGAATACAGCTCCATGAATCTGCAGCCAACCCTCTGTTGTCAGGGCTGTTAGCATGTCCCTCCTAGGGCAGGTACAATAGTGGGTTGTTAGACCCTAATGGTCACCTATTCAGATGGATACACTTTGGGTTAATGGATTGGCTGAGGATAGATGATCTAGTTTTCTCTGAGCTTTACAGAGGAGAGAGGAAAACGGGTATGCTTTCATAGCATGTTTAACTGTGGGATCAGCCAAAGTAGGGTTACCATATTTCAGGTTCTCCAAAAAAGGACACTACTTGGGGGGGGGGGGAGGAACTGAAAGAGAGGGGAAAGGAAGGGGGTACAGTTGGGGGAGGCGGAGGGGGTGCCTGCGGCAAGGATTCTTACTGGAGGTGGGGGGGACACTGCCACTCCTGTCACGGTGGCAGAGTGGCTGGCAGGAGCCCCTCCCCAGGACTGGGAGAGGGGGGCCTGAGTCGACGGGATCCAGCAGCTGTGGCTGCAGGGGAATGGACCAATCAGCTATGGATGCAGGGGAGAGACCAATCAGGGCTCTTTCTGAGCTGCAATATCTGCTCGGCAAAGATCCCAGACATTTCCTGTTATTTGAAAAATCCACTCAGACAGAGGAGGGAGCCTCAAAAAAGCAGCAATGTCTGGGAAAACCCGGATATATGGTAACCCTAAGCCAAAGGAAGTAAATTTATTTGGAGCAAAGGTGTGTGTCTGTCAAGAGCATAAGCTTTCGTGAGCTACAGCTCACTTCATCGGATGCATCCCGATGAAGTGAGCTGTAGCTCACGAAAGCTTATGCTCTAATAAATTTGTTAGTCTCTAAGGTGCCACAAGTACTCCTTTTCTTTTTGCGAATACAGACTAACACGGCTGCTACTCTGAAACCTGTCTGTCAAGAGACTCCATAATTCAGAAGAAAAGCCAGGTGCAGAAAAGGGGAAACTTGGTTTCTTCATATGACTCTACCGTAAGCCCAAAGAACTCTACAGAGTGGCAAGAAAATTGAGGAGGCATGGCAGGACCAAACACAGCCACCTGGTTTGTCTCTATCAGATGGAGCTTAACCAGGACTCCATATGAGACAGCTTCTTAGGCTCCCTACCATCAGAATGGTTAATGTTCAGTCTGAATGGTCATTCATTAGGTACATGCACTCTAATAAATTACTCATATATCTCTGCTCCTGATCTGGCTAATCCAAGTGGCTCCAGGCTTGAGGAACTCCAATAACTGTAGTTCTAGGTTTACCAAGTTTTTGTTTTTTATTATTATTGAGAGAGGATTGATTAAGCGAAGTTTACCTCATAAAAGACAAACAGCTGCTCTGTTATCTCTGCATGCAGTTATTCTAAAGTAAAGTATGTTGGATGTTACAGAGTTCATAAATACATCAGAAGAATACAGTATAAAGTAAATAGCTTGCATTTTCCTAAAACAGCTCTATTAAGTTTCACAGCTATGAGCATAAAGAACTTAACTTGGAAATGGAGCAGCAAACTCAGTAGCCATAAAATACCAAGAAATAAATCATTTGCATAATGGAATTTACATCTCTTTTTTTTTTCCTATTGCTAAGGTTAAAATTATTTTTGATAGACCATATTGTGCTTATTCAGTTATGAACACATTATAATGGAGGAAGTAGAAAAAAGTAAAAGCTACATCTGATCATATTGGTCCAGCATCCTCTTCATATTATAAATCACTGGAGCTAAAAAATTCGACTCGAGTTGTATCTTCTTTGTTCATCAGTGCTGGGATTTTCAGAGGAGTTTAAAGGACTCTGACAGAAGCTGGGAATGAGCGACAGGGAATGGATCACTTTACGATTACCTGTTCTGTTCATTCCCTCTGGGGCACCTGGCATCGGCCACTATCAGAAGACAGGATACTAGGCTAGATGGACCTTTGGTCTGACCCAGTATGGCCATTTTTATGTTCCTATGATATAGGCACCCAACTCCCACTGAGTTTCAATGGGACTTAGGCACCTAACTGGGCTTCTTTTAAAATACCAACCCAAATCTACTTGAACTGCTTTATCTGACAATACATACGTTGTGAGCTAGAAATGACTGTGTAACAAGGGGTATGTCTACAACACAATGTAAGCCCAGAGTTAGTAGAACTTGAGTTAGCAGACCTTGGGTTTGTTAACCTAGGGCTTGAGCCACTACATTAATTTGTAACCTCAGGTTAGGAACTGTTGAACCCTGGGTCCCAACTTGGGGCTCCAGTGTCTACATTTTTCAGAGTAGCAGCCGTGTTAGTCTGTATTCGCAAAAAGAAAAGGAGTACTTGTGGCACCTTAGAGACTAACAAATTTATTAGAGCATAAGCTTTCGTGAGCTACAAGCATCCGATGAAGTGAGCTGTAGCTCACGAAAGCTTATGCTCTAATAAATTTGTTAGTCTCTAAGGTGCCACAAGTACTCCTTTTCTTTTAGTGTCTACATTGCGTTATGTGGGCCTAAATCTAACCACCCAGACCCCAGATTGCCTACCTCCCTCCCAAAATGTGGCCACTCTAGCCTTTTGTTCATTCAAAAAAATTCTGTGTATGCATACTACATCAACTGGTATTCAGCCTGCTGACCTCCACCCTCATACATCTGTTAGTGAAAGAACACTTATAACAGCAAAACATCAAAATGGCATTGAGAGGCTAAACTCCATTTATTAAATCTCTCTTCAGAGGCAATTGTTTGGACTAGCATTGAGCAAATAATTCATAAGTTTATTCAATTAATTTTTTTCTCATGTCCATGAACTGACCATTTATAGATTCCCAAATTCTATTATTCACACTCACTTGATGGACAAAGGCAATCTACTTTCTTTTTCTACTTCTTTCTTACTTTAGAAATATCAGGACTATCAATTCTTGTCTTCCCCGTTTTACTGAAGATCTCCACTTAAATATCCAGAGAAGGTGATTAGGAGATCTCTCTGCCTAAATCTTACACAAAAGAGCTTTGCACCCAACTGTTTCTGGTTGGGGATTTTCAGAGTTTGGGGGATATTTTTGTGGGGAGGGTGGTTGTTAAATACAAAACTAACAAAACCTAATACCTAACAAAAAGCTTTACAACGTTTGAATAAAGTTTACTTGCCCTCTCAAATAATCAGCTTTCACTTGCTACGTAAACATATTAGCTCATTTCCACAGAGTTGTAAAAATGACACTATTACAGAAATGTATATACATTCTATGTACCTAACTGTGTAAGACATTAGATCTTGAAGGACTAGCTATTATTGGTTATGGTACAATTCTTTTTAAAAGCCGTACATTTCATCAGTAAGTTTGGCTATCTCTGCCTGAAACAATTTTACTTCAATTATTTTTTTAAGGTGCAAAGCTGTGGCCTGTAAAATATAACTACACAAACAAAGAACTCGTTACATGGCAGCTAAACATTGGAGGAGGCTTCCCAGAAAAACAGGTAGACCAGACCCAAACATCTAATGTAAAAAAAAATTTAAAATCCCCAAACATTTGAACCTTCCTATATTAGAAAGTGGAAAAGCTCATAAATCTTTTTTTTTGCACTTACAGATCACCTCAAAACTTTGTTCACTGAGACTGATGAGACATCTCAATTTCAGAAATGTTCCAGTATAATCTTATCCCAATATACTTCATGTGACAGGGCGCAGACGATTACTTCAAATACAGAAAGCCATGTCTTAATTTCCCAGCTACTTCTTCCTGAATTCCAACACTAGAGTGTCTGAAAAGGTTGATTGGGCTAATCAGAGCTCCTAATTAGAGGATAAGGAGCCTGAAGCCTTGTTTCAATGAAGGCTCAGCTGGTCATAAGGTTGCTTTAAAATGAGATACACTGTTAGGCACAGGGAGAGACAGAGAGAAGGTGCACTGAGGTAGCAGCAGAACAAGCTAGCCAGGAGTCTCAGGAAGACTCTCTAGGAAAGAACTATAGAGCTCTGTGTAATTCGTCAGGCCTTCATTATTTATATAGAACATTTTCAACATGGAATTTGTAAGATATGAAATCATTTGTACAGTACCCAAGAGGTAACCTGGACATTTTATCTAAGTACTTATAATATATTCATCATATAATAACTGGAACATAAAGTATATGGCTGAATAAAGAATCTCTGTTGATAATATGATGATAATAGCATGATAATAATAATACTGAATTATATTTACTCTGAATAAAGCTGCAAAAAAAAAAATTTAAACGACCAGCTAGAAGAGTATATCATCTCATTTTCATTAGCTAATGAAAAAGCAAAGCAACCATTATCCTTGCCTCAACTTTTTTGAAAAAGACACTTTTTGCACATTGTACGCTTTTATGACGCAATGACCAAACAAAAATGTAGGTTAGTGGAGAAGATTACAAAAGTTTTCTGCAATAGTGGTGAATTAACACTTATGCACATACACAAAGCTTTGTGATTCAGCCCATGGGCAGAATATTGCAAAGCTTTTTTATTGAATATGTCAACCTGGCAGACAGAACAAAATGCCACTCTGGATTGAGCTGGCAACTACCAATTGGCCTTTGAGTTATGAACATTGCAGTGGGTTAGCAGAACTATGGATGACATTGTCTTTCAAGATTACAGCTCTTCAAACCCACTACTTTTCTCTTTTATGCACATTTGCATTTGAAATTCAGAGTAGCTTCAGCACTCAAATAAGCAGAGAAGGACTATTAATGAACTATCTCCCACATGTTCACTGAGGATAGAGGCTGCCTGGTTCTTACAAAGATGCATAATGAGGGATAGGGCCTTCACATGGCCCATGTAATGGACAAGAACAATTGCAATTCATGCCTGGTGTTCTTGTCCACAGTAAATACCTGCCAGGAATATGGTGAGTTGTCTGAACTCAGCTTATCAAAAATATAATAGGAATTTATTATTATTATTATTATTACTATTATTTAAAAATATAATAGTCTACTGTGAGACTGGGTATCTTAAACCTGATGCTTCACCTCATAAGTCAATCTTCTGCATCTAAAAACCAGAGTTCAGGAATATCCTTCAGTAAACCAAAACTGTGAGTTAATTGAAGGTAGGCTTTATCCCCTGGGATTGCAGGAATCTGCTCCTCAGCTCAGCAAGGCTGAAGCTCCAGGTAACACAACAAAAGATGATCCAAAAGTTGTACATCTCCCAAGACATTCAGATAGTCAGAGTTTACCCATATCATTTCATCCCAGATATTTGATGTTTGGTTTTAACATAAAAGGAACTAAGACTGGGTTTTCAAAGGGGCCTAAAAGAGTTAAGTGTCCAACTTCTATTCATATTCAGTGGTCACTGGGCATCTAACTCCTTTCAGCCCCTTTGAAAATACCAGCCTAAAATAATACTTATACATGCACATTCTTAATTATTTACATCATGCGTTGAATAATCTATCTGTGGCATATGTTCAGGGGACAGTAGTGTATTTGGCCAAAAAAATTTATCTCCTTATTTACCCATATTTCCCTTTCAATATTCCTAGAATTCCAGTGTACACTCTACTCAATGTTATCTGAAACCCTCCACCACATAGCGCAGTATACACTTGGGACCTTGCCAAAGCATGCTGCTGAGAGCTTACTTTCTAATTATTCTGTGCTTAGAGCACTTAGCTGATTATGGAAGGTCTATATTCACCAGCTGTTAATCATGTTTAGTGTACTATAATGGCATTTAATTTTTTCCATGGGATATTAGGTGGCCTGTATACACACTATGGTAATTATCTTTAACTTAAATAGTTTGTTGTTGTTGTTTTTTTCCTCTTAGTTTCCTCTTAGTCTCAGTTATGTTTCATCTCTGTGGAAAATTATTTACATTTAGTTTGTACTCCAGCTACCTTCTGTTTGGTGCCACATTGAAATCTATGATCCTGAACTTCACTTAGTAAGTCATTAGTGGGGACAGAGTTACTTAGGAGTGTTAATGATCAGTAATTATGATGTTACAAATGGCTTTGATTTTAAGATAGTGGAGCGAGCCAACACATACTTCAACAAAACAAGTAATACACCTACCTTTTGGGAGGAAACCCCAGTATTTCACAGTAATTGCTGCTTGTGGCAAAAGCAACTCAGCAGCTAGTGCATTTGCTCTGTGGTTAGGAGCAGCCTCTTTTTTCTGTAGTTCTGCCAACCAGGATCCACTTGTGATCCACTTTTGTCTTGAGACTCGGCCTTTCAGCTGAGGCACCTTTGATCTCCCCTCTTTTAGGGTAAACCAAAGAGTCCACTTAATGGTCCAATGACCTCATACCAACTGAGAGCCCTGGTCCAGACCCAATAGTCCTTCTGGCCCCTTGCATTTGGGGGTCTTCCCACTAGTGTTCACAGTGAGGCTGAAAGGGAATCCAATTCCTCCCTCTACCCTGGGTTCCCAAGGACCCTGTAGCAAGTGGTTAAGGTCTGCCTGATCAGACCTCTTACTTCTTCCCTGGGCTATTTCTTACACCAGCCCCCCCTTCTCATCAGGGGACTCATTCTCAGAAGGGTGTGGGAAAGGGGTCTTCCATGGGGTCAAGCCCTAGTCCCAGTTCTTAAGCCAACAAATGAGAAAAAAAACAGAAATAAAAAGAGGCATTAGTTTCTCTGTCCTACTAAAATCTTCCAGCTAGCTGTCCTGCAGCTCTGTGCTCACAGACAACAGAAGGCTCCTATGCTGTGCTCCACTCTGGGAGCGGAGAATGAGAGGTCTGTCACCTCCACCAGGCAAGGCCCTTCTGAACTGCCTGAGCCCAAAGCTGCCTGGTGTAGGGGGTTGTACACCCCATCACACTTTATAATTAAGGTTAAGTGGAAGGTTCATCTGCCATATGAACCACTAATCATGGAGAAAGACTGGTTGAGAATTTTCAATCAAAACTTTTTTCCCCCCAAATGAAAATTGGATTTTTGACTATACCAAAATTCACAAAAGAAAGGATTCCACTGATCAGCGGCAGAAATATAGAACCCTCACAATCTTATTGGATTGTAACTCACAGATGTTACTTTTTGTTCAGATAAGATTTTTCCCTTTCCCCCCCCAGGATGGTGGTCAAGGTTTGGTTTCATATGTCAGTTACTTCTCAGTAGTGAAAATATTTATATTTGTAAAGGGCATATTTTTAAACAAACATATAATGTTAGCATTAGATTTTCTTCAAAAGTAATATTTTACTAGAAGATTACCTTATCAGATCCAAAACCTATTTTGCAATTTTCTATCATGGTTTTCCCCTCCACCTATTTAACTTTGCTCAAATAAGAGCTGGAAACAATTATTTTTGACACATCTTTATCTTATAGGCTACCAATAACTCTGCAATTATGAAGCAAATACTGATGTATCATTTATAAATATGTTGCTATTTCTATCCAAACTGAGATGTCAATGAGATCTGAACACTTCAAGTTAGTATATCATTAACTCACTTCAACATGAATTGTAAGTATAACAACCTAAATATGCAGGACAACTAAGAGTGTAATCTACACCTACATGTGATGGGAAAGTGAATGGTAGTTTTTATAGAAAGCTGTCCTGAATATAAGTTTAGAGAACTATAATATCTCGCTGTATTATATAAGGCAATAGTGTTGTAATAGCCCCAGAAAAGGAAATTTGTTTTTCAAAATTATGAGCTGTAGCTCACGAAAGCTTATGCTCAAATAAATTTGTTAGTCTCTAAGGTGCCACAAGTACTCCTTTTCTTTTTGCGGATACAGACTAACACGGCTGCTACTCTGAAAGCTTAAGTGTAATACTAAATTTTATTATGGATATTTTCTTTTTAGTAGGAATTTTTAATCTGTTTATAGCACTATCAGCATTTGACTATCTGCCTCTCAATTCAAGTAAAGCTAACCTACTTAATATTGTATAAAGAAAAGGAGTACTTGTGGCACCTTAGAGACTAACAAATTTATTAGAGCATAAGCTTTCGTGAGCTACAGCTCACTTCATCGATGAAGTGAGCTGTAGCTCACGAAAGCTTATGCTCTAATAAATTTGTTAGTCTCTAAGGTGCCACAAGTACTCCTTTTCTTTTTGCGAATACAGACTAACACGGCTGCTATTCTGAAACCTGTTAATATTGTATAGTATGTGAATGTGATTGTGATATCTTGTTCTGGTTCAGCCATTTTCTTCAAGTAAGTAGTAATTTATAACGCAAATCTATGTTAACATAAAATACAAATAGTCTTTCTTACATATTGTATCATAAGACAACTGAGGTAATTTAAATAGAAAATTGAAATTACTTACATAGCAGGTTATTATAGGATCAGATTTAGAGACAGTGTTACAAATTTTCCACAGTCTCAATCCCATTACCACTGACTTCCTCTTTTTATCTGTCCTTTTCTAGATGTAACCTGCCTTGATATAACTAACAAATGCCTTATTGTTCTGTTATGTCTGGTTTTCTCTGAGGCTTCTAAAGTATAAGAAACCTTGCAAAAAATCCAACAGGAACCCCATCAACATGAGTAACACCAACGGCCATCCTTCACTTGTTATTTACATTAGCATTTTTCTATTTTTCTCCCTTTTCATGTAGTATTACAGATTACACATTTGCATGTATTAAAAAAATAAAGAAATATTTTTTTAAGTTTGGTAAGTCAAAGGTCATAGTGGTACAGACACTATGATATAGCTTTTATGTACTCCTTTCATCTTGCCAATATTTTCCAGAACATTAAGGCAAAGGGAGAAGTTCCAGTTCATTTCCAGCCTGTTCAGAAATACACCCATTTATCCTGATATGAAATCCAGACTTATTTTGCAGAATGCAATCAGACAGGGCTTATTTTGTAGTGCTTAAAACATTTCCTGCATTCTTAGTCTGATTGTAATGTTTAACTCTCTATAGAAGAGCACCCTGCCACTGTACACGGCACTTTGAAATGGTGCATGCTGTAAACCTTCACATTTAAAAGTATCCATTTCCTTTCTTTACTACCATATTTTCCCCTTCTTTAACTATATTTTAAATCAATGATCTTCACAACTCCCCTTAAAAACCAATCACCCTTACATTAGCTACTGGCTGAAAGCTTTTTCCTATATATTTATTTTCCACACTAAACACCCCTAAAACATGCAGGCATTGTCACTATCATCTAAAATTTGCAGCTGCTACTAATTATGACTCACCCAGGCCCATATCATAAATCCTTCTGAAGAAGGCATGATCTTGAATTTTCAAGTGCTGGAAGACATCGGATATGGACTATTGACCTGAGAGGGAGACAAACTTTCATTAATCTCCCTCCTTTTCTTCCAGATTCTCTCATTTTTATAACAGTCTCAAATATTAATTAGGGATGGGCCTGTATGGGAGATTTTAAAACTTTTCTGATCTAGGGCTTTGGTTTTGTCCTGAATGCTATCAGTTGCCACATCTTACAAGTGGTCTGATTCTTTCTGCTTATAATTGAATAGGCTATATGGTGGTTAGAGAGGTAAGTGAAAGATAGGGGAATATTGCCAAGGCTTTCCTTTGTCTGAATTCCTAGCAGTGTTCATGATTACCATGCAATAGTAAATAATAATTAGAGCTGCTAAGCTAATATTTTCCAGCACCTTTCAGTCAAGCTAACTCAATCTCTGATCACTTGTGGTGCTTGTCCATCAGCAATCCTTGTCTGCCTCTCAGCAATAATCACATCAGTACTCTGTCAGCATAACTGCCCCTGTAGGGCAGGGCAAAACTGTGAACAGCCTTAAGTGGGACTTAAGTGGTGTACTGGCTATGAGCTGGCCCTCTTTACAGGCTGTAATATCACCTTCAACTCCTTGTACCTACCACCCAGAAATTGATTGGTGAACTTCTGTATGCACCCCAGCACATGCACTGTTAACCGTAAGCAGAAAGCTTCTAGTGTTATATTATAAATATGGACTAGACACTAGTGCTAGATGTCGGAGTTTTCTTGGATCAAAAAAGGACACCATCAGAGCAAACGCTGCCCAAAATTTAGTTTTAGAAAACACATGAAATTCTATTTAATGGCAAAGGACTAAGTGATGAACAGGCCTGACGATGGCTCTTTATAGACAGGAATTTCAGCCCAAGAGAGAATCATAGATTGACTTACACTTCAGTATCTAATTGAACCTAACATGGCAACATCTCTCTCCAAACTGGACCTCTGTAGCCAACACATTTGATGCTCCCATATCAACGAAGACCTCTGGGCTCAACTCTACCCTGTGATCATCCACCCCACACACACTTTTTGATTTGCACAATGCTTTATAAACAGAGTTTCCTTTCTACATAGGTGAGATTTGTACTTGCCCTCCCACTGAACACACAACTGGTCTGTGTTTGCCTGAAAATATAGTGTAGCTGTGCTACTCTGTATGCTGCTTCCTCTCTAGTCATGGGTTTTAGATTCCTTGGGCTATTTCTTGTCCCCGAGCAACTTCCAAAGCTCCATTTAAATTAAGCTCAGCTCCATGATTTCTCATCTCATGGACTTTTGGAGACTTAGCCCAACACTGCCCTTTCCCAAGTAATTTTTTCCATAGTCGTCAACTCTAACGCCATTACAAACTGCTTGATGGGTTCATTTGGGCCTTATCCCTCATTACAAAGTCTGTAGCACAGAAACTTTGAAAAGACATTCATTTAATGTACTGTAATATGCCCTCAGCTGTTGTGTGTCTTTGGTTGATATCTCTCTCCAAATATCATAAGCTACTATCTAGCCTTAAGTAAAGGCTAGATAGGGCACTGAGCTAGAGCCTGGCATTAGAAGTGATGTGTACATAGGGGAATTAGTGCCTTCACTCCACCTACTTCCAGCCTCTCCCTGTACAGCTGTCCCAAAAGAAAATATTTGGGAAGCCCAAAAATCTGCACAAAACACATTATGCTACAGATGCAGCTTCCAGTAATGTGTGTATATTTCATACAGGAGGCATATGGATCCCTGATCATTTTCTAGGGAGATTAGTTAAGAGTTTTCCATCCACCTAGTGTCCAGTCTCAAGCAGAGACATACCAGTTTATTCTCTGCTTTCACAAGTGCCTCATCAGCACTTATTTTCATGTATCCTACTAGATGGTTGTATGTTCCTTGGACTTGTGTTAAAGAACTTGCTTAGTAGTAAGCTGCCCTTTTTCCTTCAATTACTTAAATTGAAGCCACATTTACTCAGTGGTAGAGCAGCCAAGGATTCAGCAGTCATATTTAACTTTTAACTTGGGTCTCAAGTGATCTCTCGCTTATGCTGTCAGTGAAATGAGAGATGTTGCCCTTTCCAAGTTGGCTGAAGGCATTACAACATGCACCCTTGCCGTTATCAGTACCCAGGGGCTTGCTTGGGAAAAATGTACAAATCAACTGCTATTTGCCCATTAAGCATCAGATGAAAAGCAAATCTACAAGTTGCCAATATTTATGTATTAGAGGCAGTCAGATTTTTATCTGATAGCATGACTAGAGAGAGAACAAAAGCAGCAGATTTAATGGCTTGATTCTTTCTCTCTCATACTCTCTCTCTCTGCGGAGTTTTCTCCTTTGAGTTAAATTAAGTTTTCCCTAAACTCACAAGATTGAACTGCTTTTGTCTGTTTTTTTAAGAAAAGGCCTTTTCTATCCTTGTTTTAAAATATGCAGTTTCCATTCGCTCTGCATCAAGAATGTTTTTGTGCATGAGTGAGTGAGTAGTTCAACATGTTTCATTACCCAGAGCAGGATGTGTTTTTCACTCTGTTTCTCTGACTCCTGCCACTACACAGAAACAAATGACAAAATTGAGTAGTAAAAATTAATTGAGTTAATCAGTTCTGTTTAACAGCCAAGAGAGAGCTTTACCATTTCTGACTACAGGTCTCAAGAAAAAGTGGCAGTGTATTATTGCAGTTCTCATCTCCACCTCACTCTTCAGAAGGGGTAACATTAAGGGCCCTATTCAGCTTCTGTTGATTTCATTGGTGAAGCTTCCACTTGCTGCAGTGGTGCAAAACTGGGCCCTATGGGTGCCCTGCTTGGATGCAGTGACAAGTAGTAGAGGCCACAGGGAGCCTCAGTGGAGCTATAGTCTCTTGTATTCCCTGCCTGCAATAATATCTCCTTGTGCTGCTAATAGCAGTATAAAAGCTAAAGCAGGCGTGTCTGGGCAACATGTGGGTAAGACCAGGATCTTGCCCTCCATATCCTTTGAACACCAACTACCTCCAGGAGAACAGCAATGGTATGAGTACAGGTATATCACGTGACACTGTGAAGAGTGCTTCATCCAGCTCCCATGACTCATGCAGGCAAAATGTCTCCTGGCACCACTACTCTGCTTTAGTCCCAGTGCTCTGCACGCTGTAAGAGCCATTATTTAGCCATCTTAATCAACTTTCTGTTTTCCACTGCTCAGGCATAGCCACTGCTAACCTATCACTATGCAGTCATAATAATGCTAATATAATATAGCTGAACTCTTGCTTATTTGGTTCACAAATGCATGGGCTCAAAACCCACTCCAAAGCTCAGTATGAGCTCATTGTATTTCAGTAGATGATTGCTCCATTAGAACTGCAGTCCATCAGTTGGGACACTAAACTCTTCTACTCATTTCTAATAACTCTCCAGGTGGAAGTTAAAATCTCCATGCCCCTTTTCACATTATATTTTCTTTATTTTTTGTCAGCCTCTGCCATCTTCCCCAGAACCTCCTATGCCACCCTGAGCTCATACACAGAGAGGTCTGTAGATAGGTCTCTTAAAAAGCCTATTTCTGCTGTGCCATCTGCAGAGTATGTATATACGTTTTATTGAAATAAATCCTGTTTTGTTAGTTAGCCTTCTTTTCTAATATCTGCCTGCTTTTAGACTGCGAGATCCTGGGGGCTGGGACCTCTTCCTGGAAAGTGTCCAGCATATATCATCCTCATTTATATAATGGGCTGTGGTGGGGCAAAGCCCCACCCCTTAAGGAAAAGGGCTGAACCAGGCCAGAGAGGTGGCGCGGAGCAGCAGCCAATCAGTGAAGGCCTGGGGAGAGCCAATCAGGGTGGGGGGAGGGGCAGCCAATCAGGACCGGGCTAGGTCCTATATAAAGGCTGCCCAGCTAGGGAGAAGGTAGTCACTCCCTGGTTAGTAAGAGAGAAGGACTGGCTCCTGATGAAAGGTGCAGCACCTTGGACAGAGCAGTGCTGAGCAGGCTTGGGGAAGCAGATAGGGGCTCCAGCCCATTACCTGCCAGGCAGAGCCCCTGCTACAAAAGGTCAGGAAGGTGCATAGTGCTAAAGGGGAAGTGGCCTGGGGAAACTAACCAGGCAAGAGGGCAAAGAAGAAGGGCAGAGAGAGGCTGCTGCTAGAGGGTCCCTGGGTCAGGGCTCAGAGTAGTGGGTGGGCCTGGGTCCCCCCCCCTTTGCACTGCACCTGGCCATTGAGGAGAGGGGCTGAGACAGACCGCAACTGGCCCCTGAGATAAGGGGCTGGACTACAGGGTTGTAGTTGGACACCGAGGCAGGTGCAGATGGAAGCACTGCAGTTAACAACACCCGTGTGCCTCCTCTTTCCCCCCCCCCCCCAAAGGAGGTGAGACTGAAGCGGTGGGCACTTCTGGAGTCCAGTTTCCTGAAGCAGATGAGGACTGTCGTGAAGAGGACACTGCCGAGTGGGGAGCAACATGGACCCTGGGCAGCAGAGCAAATGATGAGCCCGACACCATGCGTCAAGGGCGCTCTGCAGCGGTCAAGAGCTAATTCCAGGAATGACCAGCAGGAAGTGTCAGTGGTGGTGAGTCGTACCCTGTCACATGGGCACAACCACAAACAAAAAATAAATGATTAAACAAAAACAATGGTAAAATCTCATTTAGAAACTTGCATTTCAGTGGGTTTTTCCTCCAGTAGGGTTTAAAAAACACAATGCAAGGTAACTGGAAATTAATCAATACTTCACGCATTATTTATGCATGAGAACCTGTAATTTCAGAGTGAAATGAAATCTTGAATAATTCAATATTTGGGTCTTTGTTGAAATATGTTAAATATTATTTTTAATTAATTAGCAAATATTAAAAATATAAAAAATTTATTCAGGTGATAATTCTGTCACCAGACGATCAGTGGATTAGATGGGAATACAATCCTACAGAGATTCATTATTTACAATCCATCATTTAAACTAATACTAAAGAGCATTTCTCATGTTTATGGTTCAGGTTTTGTTTGTGAGGCACATTCTTGTGCTGAGAACAGTATGGGTCCAGACAGCACCATTACAGTGCAGAGGGTATCACACCTGCTGCTATATCCCTTTTTGGAAAGCAGCTTGCTCCCTCTTGCATGCTGGTTCTACTCCACAGGCTGGTGAATGAAGCAATGGCCCTGCCTCCTCCTCTTTCTGTCCTTTTCATGCACTGTGCACACAAGGGGGAGCATGAGGCTAGAAGTACCTCACTTG
This sequence comes from Dermochelys coriacea, assembly GCF_009764565.3. Classification (NCBI taxonomy): domain Eukaryota; kingdom Metazoa; phylum Chordata; order Testudines; family Dermochelyidae; genus Dermochelys; species Dermochelys coriacea. The sequence continues at coordinate 87,281,461 of NC_050074.1, read as the reverse complement.
CATCTGACTTTTGTTCACGGGTCACCAGAGGGGTGGGGTTCAGAGGTGGGCACAGAAATGTCATTAGCAACTTCCCCACACTATGCAGGCCAGGCACAGTCTTGCCCCTAATATACATGGAGTTAGTATTGCACCAGTTGTCTATTTTCTTTATTGGTACAAAGTTATAAAAGAAAAAAGTGCATTGTAATTGTGGGTGTACATGGGCCTTAAATACTGTATAAATAATGGTGTTACGTATGTCCTTATGTTAGTATAAAAGCTGGTCACATAAAAAAACCCACTTGCAAATATAGTCACAAATAAAGTACTTATATTTGCTGCCATTCATTATATCTTTATTTCATAAATATTCAAATAACTATTTTGGCATTCAAGAAAATATTTGTAAATCCTAAAAGTTTTGTGAACTTGTACTGGAAGAATCCACTACTTCCTAATTATCACTTGTCATTCTTCTGTTCATGTTGTAAATCATCCAGCCAGGAAGCAGTAACCAATTACACACATGAAATGCTAATAACTAATAGTGCATTTAGTGTAGTCAGCGGCTTGCACATCAGTAGTTTGAAAATTATTTGTTCAAGCCCTTTGGTGAACAGATAGAAATAATGAATTGCAGAAACTAGGAATGGTTTGTGAATAATCCTCAATAAAAGGTGCTAAATTCATCCTATTTTATTGTTCAATAAACACTGTTTGAACAACCATAGGAGTAACTGCAAGACAAGAACAGTAAAGATAAACTACTGAACTTTCCCCTTTAATAAGAGCCTATATGATTAGCTGCTTTCCTAGTTGCATGTGCGATGCTCACTGCACTCTTGCCCTTGACCTAGAGTTGGTAACCCAACAGTTAAGTGAATTCTACTTTTCACAGGATTAGAGAGTCACATATTCTGAAGTGAAATACATAGTTCACTGGACTATAGTCACTAATGGCTTCCTTCCAAAATGAATACAAATGCTTTGTTCTGTGGTCCTTGGAGTATCTCAGATTCATAGATACTAAGGTCAGAAGGGACCATTCTGATCATCTAGTCCGACCTCCTGCACAGCGCAGGCCACAGAATCTCACCCACCCACTCCTACAAAAAACCTCACCCATGTCTGAGCTATTGAAGTCCTTAAATCATGGTTCAAAGACTTCAAGGAGCAGAGAAGCCTCCCTCAAGTCAACCATGCCCCATGCTACAGAGGAAGGCGAAAAACCTCCAGGGCCTCTCCAATCTGCCCTGGAGGAAAATTCCTTCCTGACCCCAAATATGGCAATCGGCTAAACCCTGAGCATATGGGCAAGATTCACCAGCCAGATACCCAGGAAAGAATTTTCTATAGTAACTCAGATCCCATCCATCTAATATCCCATCTCAGGGGATTTGGCCTATTTACCCTGAATATTTAAAGATCCATTACTTACCAAAATCCCATTATCCCATCGTACCATCTCCTCCATAAACTTATCGAGTAGAATCTTAAAGCCAGATAGATCTTTTGCCCCCACTGCTTCTCTTGGAAGGCTATTCCAAAACTTCACTCCTCTGATGGTTAAAAACCTTCGTCTGATTTCAAGTCTAAACTTCCTGGTGGCCAGTTTATACCCATTTGTTCTTGTGTCCACATTGGTGCTGACGTTAAATAATTCCTCTCCCTCTCCTGTATTTATCCCTCTGATATATTTATAGAGAGTAATCATATCTCCCCTCAACCTTCTTTTAGTTAGGCTAAACAAGCCAAGCTCTTTAAGTCTCCTTTCATAAGACAAGTTTTCCATTCCATAACCATCTCATTGGTTACTCATATTTCTCTCACCATCTTTAATTAAAGTCTACCTATTTTATTCCAATAAAAAGTAATTTTGGATTCATGCATTAAAAAAAGCTCTTGTGTTCTTGGATACTGGTGCCCTAGATATGGGATGACTGACCATAAAGTGTATGTCCTTGCTGCAATTAAACACCAGGGGCCAGCCCACATCAGCGGACTCGGGCTCATGTGGCTTAGGCTAAGGGGCTCTTTAATTGCAGTATAGATGTTTGGCCTCAGGCTGCAGCCTGAGCTGTGGGACCCTGTGATGGGGGAGGGTCTCAGAGCCTGGGCTTCAAGCCAGAAGTCTACTCCACAGTTAAACAGCCCAGCAGCCAGAGCCCTGCAAGCCTGAGTCAGCTGACACAGGCCCACCCCACTAGTGTGGAAATACTCAAAAAGAAAGTAAAAAGAACGAGGAGGTTCTTTTTCAAAGAATTCAAAGAATTTGTGGCACCTTTGAGACTCACAAATTGATTTGAGCATAAGCTTTCATGGGCTAAAACCCACTTCATTGGATGCATGCAGTAGAAAATACAGTAGGAAGATAGAGAGAGAGAGAAAACATGAAAAAATGGGTTTTGCCATACCCACTAGAACCAGAGTAATCAGTTAAGGTGAGCTGTTATCAGCAGGAGGGGAAAAAAAAGTTTGTAGTGATAATCAGGATGTCTCATTTCCAACAGTTGACAAGAAGATGTGAGTAACAGTAGGGGGGGAAATAAGCATGGGGAAATAGTTTTACTTTGTGTAACGACTCATCCACTCCCAGTCTTTATTCAAGCCTAATTTAATGGTGTCCAGTTTACAAATTAATTCCAATTCAGCAGTTTCTTGTTGGAGTCTGTTTTTTGAAGTTTTCTGGAATATCACCAGAGAAAAAACACCATCCTGGCCTAAGATACAACCGCATTTGCTCCAACCCCTCAGACAGAGACAAGATCCCCACCTGCTGAAGTGAAGAAACAAACTGACAGAGCCAGAAGAGTACCCAGAAGTCACCTACTACAGGACAGGCCCAACAAAGAATGTAACAGAACACCACTAGCAGTCACCTTCAGCCCCCAGCTAAAACCTCTTCAATGCATCATCAAGGATCTACAACCTATCTTGAAGGACAATCCATCACTCTCAAGGATCTTGGGAGACAGGCCAGTCCTCGCTTACAGACAGCCCCTCAACCTGAAGCAAATACTCACCAGCAACCACACAACAAAACACTAACTATCCTTGCAACAAAGCCTGTTGCCAACTGTGTCTACATATCTATTCAGGGGACACCATCGTAGGGCCTAATCACATCAGCCACACTATCAGAGGCTCATTCACCTCCACATCTACCAATGTGATATGTGCCAGCAATGCCCCTCTGCCATGTATATTGGCCAAACCGGACCGTCTCTACGTAAAAGAATAAATGGACACAAATCAGCCGTCAGGAATTATAACATTCAAAAACCAGTCAGAGAACACTTCAATATCCCTGGTCACTCGATCACAGATCTAAAAGCTGGACACCATTAAATTAGGCTTGAATAAAGACTGGGAGTGGATGGGTCATTACACAAAGTAAAACTATTTCCCCATGCTTATTTTTCCCCCAACTGTCAACTGTTGAAAATGGTCCATCCTGATTATTACTACAAGAGTTTTTTTTTCTCCTGCTGATAATAATAGCTCACCTTAATTGATTACTCTAGTTATAGTGGGTATGGCAACACCCATTTTTGTGTGTGTGTGTGCACACATGCACACTCTCTCTCTCTCTCTCTCTCCCTCCTGTATTTTCCACTGCATGCATCCGCTGAAATGGGTTTTAGCCTACGAAAGCTTATGCTCAAATAAATTTGTGAGTCTCTAAGGTGCCAAAAGTACTCCTCATTCTTTTTGCTGATACAGACTAACACAGCTACCACTCTAAAAAGAAAGTAGTCTTTCAGCTTCAATAATGGTAGCTATTTGCTGTAGAAATGCCTTGAATGAGGACGGATATCAGAGGTTAGATAGAAAATAAAGGCCATCACACAAGTGAACATATTGATAGGAGTCATGCAGTCCAAAAGGACGTGATAATCCCCTTAGATCACTTTCAACATTCGGTCTTAAACCCTTAGTAATGCAAGTGTCTTAAAGTCACTACACCCTAATCGAGTCCATTCTTGTACATGACATTGGGCCATCATTCAGTTAAACTCATTATCTGTATGCAATGGTCAAGGGTGTCTACTGAGAGACACATTTCTGGCTCCCTAAGCTTCCAAGGCCTAAATTACACAAGTGCCTTTTCAGTCTTCCCATTAAACCCCCGAAGGCCTGCTAACTGAAAAGTGCATTGCAATGAAAAGCTATGACTCACAATAAATGAGAATTAGAGAAATGAAATAATTTGTTTAAAAAGACAGACATCCATTTCCTGTGTCCACACCTGCTCATATATGGGTTGAAGAAGAGTTTTACAAGTTGCAGGTGATCAGAGGAAGCAATTTTTCTAAACATTGTAGGTCAAAGTGCCAAAATGAAATCCTGTGTTCATCCACAGAAGAGGTATGCAAACTTCCCTACACCAGTGAGCCTCAAAAGAGGAACAAGGTGTAAGAGAGCGGTCCATTTTCCATGCTGCCACTACCAAGACTGCCAGTTCGAGCTGGTTTTGTTACCTAAACTTTTAAGCCACTGAACAGCTACCAGATAGTAATACCATTCAGTCCTCAACCACCTAGGGTCAGGTTCAGTCCGGTTACTTAGAAACTCAGACACCAATCTCTATTACTAGTCTTTTGACCCATCTAGTCTCATCTTCTTTCTTTGCTCTCATTAGCAGATATCAAGACAGTACCAAGAAAAACATTGCTTCTGTTATGCTCACTGGCACAGATGCTCAACCCTCTGGGAATTTCCTCAGAACAGCTATAGCTATTAGTAAACATTCTACTAAAATACATACTTCCGAAAAATGCTTTCACTAGTTCAATCAATCTTAAAATGAAACTGATCCCCCTTTGTTTCATTTACTATTATTTCTTCTGGAACATAAACAAGTACTGCAGGAAAACAAAGCAAACAAACGAAGCTGAACAGACATCTCTGGCAATTCATTTTTACTGACAACACAGAAAGAAAAAAATAAACTAATTTTTTTCCTATTAGTTATGACATTTTCTATATAGTAAAACATTAATGACTTGCCAAGTTTTTCATTTAAATATCAGACATAGGGGCATTTTAAAAATACTATAGTCTTTAAAATATAAAAGGTATTATAGCATTAGGGTTTTGTTTAAAAACAAAAAAAGTTTTCTTAGCAAAAAAAAAAAACCGCACTCTTTCTTTGACCATGAGTATTTTAAATTTAACAGATAATTGAACTTGTAGGTCAGATTTTAAAAGTACCAGGGGCTTCAAGGCTGAGGGGATTCTAGAATTAAAAGAGCTTCTTTTCTATTTCAGAAAAGTCATTTCTCTAATAGAATGTTCCTACAAATGTTCCTGTTCAAGATGGTTTATGAACTGATCAGTAACACTGAGCATGACAACATTATGGAGTGACTATATTTCCAAGATTACCTGGAGCAATTCTTGAATCAGGGTTCAGCAATACAGATTGTAAGAAAAGGTCAAGCCACAGATTTCAATATAGGAATATTCATAGAACCATGTCCTTTGCTTTGGTTTTGTGCAACCAAGCCAGTTAAAACTTATATCAAAAAGAGGATCTGAACGGACTCCCTCATCCTCCAGAATTCCATTTCATCTGCACAACAAGGAAGACTCCTCTTCCATACTCTGAATGTATTGGTGACAGAATGTGATACAGTTAATCTAAAAATTAACCTGAAGTTTTGGTTCCTCATATTAGAGACAAAAAATTAAGAGCCAGAACCTGAAATCACTGCAAATTCAGAATATTTTGGATGTAGTGTTTTGGTTCAGACCCTTTTCTACAACAGTCTACCAGTTCTACAAAATACATAACTTCCTTGAACTGTGACTATATATATATTTCAAGGGACCTGCCAGGAAGGCAAGGTAACAGACGAACTCTCACCACAGAGTCAAACCCTTTATCAAAAAAAATTCAAATGTAGCCTATATCAAACTGTACTGGGCAAAAAACATCTTCACAATCATGTTAATCCTTGGACCCTCTACAGTTTACTACAGTGATCCTGAATTGTTTTAAGACTTGAACCCATGTCTCTGAAGACCAAGGCTTGTGGCCTAACATCTGGACCATCCTTCCTGCCTGAAAGTGTGGGCATAGCAAAACTATATCTACCTGCTGGTTTAGCCCATAAGAATTTAACAATCACCAGATTACTTGGGAGCTTCGACTAAAATCGTTCTGTAGCCAACCCTCTGAAACCCTTTTCATAGTACAACTAACAAGGATTTACCATTTTAAAGTGAACTGGCCATATTCATCCTGGCATAGCTTGAACACAGCTTGGGGATATGACAATGAAACATGTTTTAAAAGCTGTAAGAGGGACAAACTGGGTTAACCACTTTTAAGATTTAGACAGGGCCGAGGTGATTAATGTTCAGGGATGTTAAGCAGTGAAAAGGCCTTTTTTCCTACAAGAAAAGCTACTGAAAGAGAAAAGAAAATAGGGCTACATAATAATCAAAACTGTTACTGCTGCAGGAAAAGGACTGTACATTTGATTAACAATTTGAAAACGCTATTTGTGTTCCAAAGTATGACAAATTGTGAGGGTATAAAAACTCTCATGCCAGCATAAACACCACAGTATGAAAATATTTAGCAGAGCTTTGGGGACAAAGAGGATCTGCAGCTATTTGTCTACCATAAGGACAGCAAAAAAATAAAGGAATTAATGCTGAAGCCTGCTTAGGTAAAAACTCTGTCCAGAGCCCACTGACAATGGAGATGCAGAGTCCATGAAATAAATGCTGTATTGACTGTTGGAGGGGAATATTCTTGTGCTGGAAATTTATTCAAAAAGAAAGAAATCACAATACAAGACCTCTTCTTGTCCGGTACATGAACCAGCTAGCTCTTCAACCCTACCCAGTGGAATTGCAGAGAAGAGATCATCTGAAATCCTTTTAAATGTATTTATTTGTCTCCACAGTATGCTAGGTGCTTTCCAAAAAGCAGATGAAGACATAGTCCATGTATTCGAAGTTGCCTGGAAACTTCATACCAAAAAACACTTGAGACGCTTTTACTACAATGTAGAGTCCCTTGTCAAGCCAAATTTCCAGAACAATATGATACTGCTGATAAGATCAAGGATGAAAAGTAGCACCTAGGTACTATTGGACACTCAAAATGCACACACAGGATAGAATTATTTGCAGTGACATGAGAAAAAGTAGTTTTAATAATGGGTGTATTATTTAAAAAAACTTGGCAACAGCCCACAATTCAGTCTACACGGGCTTCTCCAGCATCCTGAAAGCAAAGATGTAATTCAATGCCTTTCCTGTGATAGACAGGAGTCTACCGCTACCCCAAGTAAAAACAAAGAGCGCTCTACCTGATGCCCACCAGATTCTCCATTAACTTGCAGAGAGCCCATACAATCTTACAGATATAGTGCATGAACACTTTCCTCTGACACACCTCTTTATTTTGAATGGATGCTGCCTTCTTGCTTTTATTGGGGAAGGGGAAGAACTGGTTCCCTATTTTAGCACATCAGTGCAACAAGAAAGAGAGAGTAAAAGAGCCTTATGGGAGGGGAGCGTCATATGGGCCCTGTCTTTCAAAAGAGATCATGTGGGATGCTGAGCTCTTGAGAATCTTACCCTTATTTATGTGCTTAAATGAGAGAAAAGCTGTTTTGGAAACCTCGTCCCAGTTGTGGGTGTTGAGGGCTTGAAAATCTGGCCCACAGGGAAGCATGTAATGGAAGGGGCTGGCACTGGCCTTTTCTATGTTAAAGAGGAAAAAAAGTGTTAACAAGTGTGTTACTGATTCATAGAAAGCGAAACAAATTGGTTACAGTCAAATGGTTTGGTTAAAGCGTGTGTCAGCAGCAAGCAACCTTTTTCTTAGTTTCCCCCCTTAGAAACATAGAATAAAGTAAAAGCAGAGAGAAATTATATACACAACCATAGTCATACGAGTACTATGTAGGTTCAAGACAAGGAAAAAATACTGTATAACGATAATGACGAGCAGACAAAATACAGCCAACTACTGCCTCCTGCTGTATCTTACGTAGATAGGTCCCCCTGGGCTGTCTCCCTCTACTGTCATTTTGGTCTCTCTCAAAACTCTATTGAGTCTCCAGAATTTTATTACCAGACACCCCTTTCTTACATGTACTCCCAAACACTACACTAAATTTAAATCACAGCATATTACGGTTTCACTTAATGTGTTTTTCTCTTTTATAGCTGCATGTTTTCAACTTTCTTGCCTCTGAAAAGACCCCCACAGTGGAAAATCCAATCAAGTTTCAGTACAGCAATCAAGCTTTATTGCGGTTGTGATTTTAGTTTGTTCCCAGGTGCACAGTCATTACTGTATCCTCTTTCTAACATATTTTCAAAACCTAACATTTTGTAGCAAGATGTTTCTGTTAATCATAAAAAGTAGTGCAAATCTGCTTATTTCTTTGTTAGTACAGTACAGCACGTAAAACAAAAGGAAGCTGCTGTTTCTCTATTATGTATCTTAGAAAAGCCACACATCAACAGTCATCTAGGTTACCCAATAGTTCACTGTTTCTAACCTCACAAAACTTCACCTGATTTATTCAGGTTTGCTAACTTTTCACCACTCTTGTGCAATATATGACATGACTTTTCCCTGCAATTTTTGTCTTTATTTTTATTCCTCAGAACTAAGCAAAATAAAATCCCGTTATTTTAGGAGAAGGAAGATTCTCTATTTGCTGCCTCAAGAAGGGCTTTATAGAGTAGAAGTAAGGTTATACTAGAATGCTCCTTTTATAACCCAGAGAAGGAGAGCACTGGGTTTGTACCTGAGGCCTCAATCCTGCAAGCTGATTAACAGACAGAGACACACATGACCGTACAAAGCCCCACTGGCTTCACTGAGGCTCCATGAGGTTGCAGGGTTCCACCCACATACATCCTATTGCAAGATCAGGGCCATAAAGTGATAACAACTGTAAGGACTGAGTCTACTGAAAGCTTAAAATAAAAAGTGCCCAGTAACTTGCATGAACTTCATGAACAGACAGTATGATCTGTTTCATGTAAATATGTTGGCATATATGTAAGACAACTGCCAACCCCTGGGGAGACTTTTGTGCTTGTCCATCCTCATAAAGGTCTCATTTATTTTTAATAAACCAAATCAATCAAATTTGCCACTTCCAACACTGCACTATAATACCAGCATTGGCATGAGTCTGAGTGGTGGTGTGTCACTCAGAGAGGTAAGAGTCTTATCAAAGGAGCCATACTGACTGCCTTTATTTTCAACTATTTTAATAAACTGCACTGGACTTAGTCTACCTGGAACTATCTAAGCAACACTGCAAACATTTTAACTTTAAGATATGTTTTACTTTTCATTCTTTCTGATAATTATTGTAAAGTGAACAAAGTGGATTTTAATTATACTGTAAAGGATGTTGAGATTTTTCAAGTGAATACTTCACTGTTCTATAAAATGCTAATTTATTCTATTATCTTTCCTCTTGAAATTGACAAATTGTTTGTAATTCAAAGAAAGCTCACAGATTTCAATGCCACTTTAAAAGAATGTGGGAATGTTGTAAAGTCTGTACCATTATTATTAATTTACTTACAATATGGTAGTTTATGTGCCCCATTCAAGATCAAGGCCTCCTTGTGCTAAGTAAAAACTCAAGAGTAAAAGCCTGTCTGCCCCACAGAGCTTGTAATTTCATATTTTGTTCCTTTTATTCTCGCCTACACAGCTTCTTTACTATTTAGCAGCTCCCATTACCATTAAACTTCCAATCTGTTTTCTAATGTTTCAGCCTAGTTTAGAAAATATATGAAATTATTAGGAAAGAATTTTGCTGTTTAAGTAACTGACACTACTACTTTTTTTGGTTACAGTATAATCAAAGACCTGTAGATTGTGTGGTGCTTAAAACTGGAGGTAAATTGTGATAGCAAAGCTTTTTAATGGCTTAAAGAAGGGAAGACAGAGTGAGCGTTGCTACCGACTGCAAGCCAAAAGCTGTTGTTTGAAGGTGCTAAATTATCCACTTACAGTCCGATTTCCAGGGGTTTATAAAATGATTAAGAAAATGCTCCATGATGAAACTTATTACATAAGGTTTTATCCTGAAGCAAACTTAAATATGGTTGAAATCAGTTTACTTCTTTATAAGTTATATATTTGCAATTTCAGATGCTTTTTTTTGTGCTCTGATTTATAATCAATGTCTTCAACTGAAGCCATCATATTTTACACGGTTATTAATCCATGATGTAGACTAAAGCTTCTAAGCATTTCAAACAGAAATAAAACAGCAGCCACTCTGTACAATGTGTTTGGAATGCTAAATTCACATTCAGAAACCTAGGTTTGGGTAGAAAGATTCAGGACTATGCATATGGGTGCTAATTTGTAGGATCTGTAGCAGTCAGCTCCCCAAAGGGGTGGGTTGGTGAAGTAGCCCTATCTGTTGTACTCAGGCAGTCTTCACTGTGGCCAGTGAAACAGTGCCAGGTTTCTGCATGTATTATTTAAAACCTAGTGAAAATAAGCTACCAACTAAAGCCTAACACCGACTAACCCAACAAGCCAACTCTATTGTGTTGGTTTGCATTGAGTTTTTCAGTCTTTCCTGCCTACCCCACCACCATTTCCCCCACCCCACTCCCAGCATCCTGCTAGACAACTAGAAAGCTCAACAAACCTCTATTTCTCTGAAATCCTCTTCATATTGGATGAGTCACGTAGACCTCAAAAAATATTCCAATATTATAGCATGTGAACATTCCCACTTAAAAAAAATGTCCTATTTGTTTAAATGTTACTCTGAGGCCTGAAAAGGCTTGCTGTTCCCAACAGCTTGGTAATAAAATCATAGTCATAGAAATTTAGGGCAAGAAGGGACCTTGAGAGGTCATCTAGTACAGCCCCCTGCACTGAGGCAGGACCAAGTACATCTAGACCACGTCTGACAGGCGTTTGTCTCACCTGTTGTTAAAAACCTCCAATGACAAGGATTCCACAACTCCCCCCCCCCCCCCCCGGAAGCCTATTCTAGAGCTTAACTGTCCTTACAGCTAGAAAGTTTTTTCCTAACATCTAAACCTAAATCTCTCTTACTGTGGATTGTTCTCTAGGCTCACTGGCTTAATCAGGCCTCTTGTAACATCTCTTAACATATTTGAAGAGTGTTGTCAGGTCCCCTCTCAGTCTTCTTTTCTCAAAACTAAAGATGCCAAGTTTTTTACCCTTTCCTCATATGTCAGGTTCCATGTTTTGATGTAGATTGTTTCAGGCATTCAGACAAATACTGCAAGAATATTGATACTTGTGAAAGTTCAGAAAAATACATTTGATTTGGCTGTTCTTACTACTGCATGCACAAGTATCTATTAATAAAGATTGAAATGAAAAATACAGCGTTTATTACATGCAGTGAATATAGTGGGCCAAATTCATCACTGTCTTAACAAATGAAATATTTTGCACAGTACAGTATTTTTTAAATAATATTAAGGCCAACTTGCATAACAATGTCAATGTTCCTCTCTGTTTTCATGATATTACTAACCCTACTGGATGTAACAAGCAATGGGAATGTTACAGGAAATGATTTTTCTGATGAGATTTACAGCCTAATTTTGCAGTCTCAGCAAGGTTGGATGTGGCGAGGGTAAACATCTTGTTGGTTTCTTATCAGAACTAAATTTCTGAGGACTCCCCATTACTAGCTTGAGCATGAACTCCTACGAAAGGACCTGATCCAAAGTCCATTTGAAGTCAATGGGAGTCTGTACATTAATTTAAATGGTCTTTGAATCAGGCCATTGTTTTTCAAATTACTATTATTACTGAGGGAGAATATTACAATAACTTATTGGGGTCTTTCTTCTTTTATTCATATACAGTATTTATAATTCATTCCAAAAATGTTTATAGTGGCATTAATTCTTTGTCTGGATTCCCCCCAGACCTTGATATGCCTAATTTTCTTAATGTAGCTTGTGCAGCATCAATGGCTGAATCAACAGGAGAGCTGGCTGTATTTTAAAGAATCCTTATTGAGGTTGCAGGAACAAACCATCCCGATGCGTAGAAAGAATAGTAAATATGGCAGGTGACCAGCTTGGCTTAACAGTGAAATCCTTGCTGATCTTAAACACAAAAAAGAAGCTTACAAGAAGTGGAAGATTGGACAAATGACCAGGGACGAGTACAAAAATATTGCTCAGGCATGCAGAAGTGAAATCAGAAAGACCAAATCACACTTGGAGTTGCAGCTAGCAAGAGATGTTAAGAGTAACAAGAAGGGTTTCTTCTGGTATGTTAGCAACAAGAAGAAAGTCAAGGAAAGTGTGGGCCCCTTACTCTATGAGGGAGGCAACCTAGTGACAGAGGACGTGGAAAAAGCTAATGTACTCAATGCTTTTTTTGCCTCTGTACAAACAAGTTCAGCTCCCAGACTGCTGCACTGGGCAGCACAGCATGGGGGGAAGGTGACCAGCCCTCTGAGGAGAAGGAAGTGGTTCGGAACTTTTTAGAAAAGCTGGACCAGCACAAATCCATGGGAATGGCTGCACTGCATCTGAAAGGAGTTGGCGGATGCGTTTGCAGAGCCATTGGCCATCATCCTTGAAAAATCATGGCGATCAGGGGAGGTCCCAGACAACTGGAAAAAGGCAAATGAAGTGCCCATCTTTAAAAAAGGGAAGAAGGGGGATCCGGGGAACTCCAGGCCAGTCAGCCTCACCTCGCTCCCTGGAAAAATCATGGAGCAGGTCCTCAAGGAATCATTTCTGAAGCACTTACAGGAGAGGAAAGTGATCAGGAACAGTCAGCATGGATTCACCAAGGGCAAGTCATGCCTGACTAACCTAATTGCCTTCTATGATGAGATGACGGGCTTTGTGGATGAAGGGAAAGCAGTAGATGTGTTATTCCTTGACTTTAGCAAAGCTTTTGATACGGACTCCAACAGTATTCTTGCCAGCAAGTTAAAGAAATATGGGCTGGATGAATGGACTATAAGGTGGATAGAAAGCTGACTAGATTATCGGGCTCAATGTGTAGTGATCAATGGCTCTATGTCTAGCTGGCAGCCGAGATCAAGCAGAGTGCTCCAAGGGTTGGCCCTGGGGCCGGTTTTGTTCAATATCTTCATTAATGATCTGGAGAATGCTGTGGACTGCACCCTCAGCAAATTTGCAGAGGAGGCTAAACTGGAAAGGGTGGTAGATAGGATAAAGAGGGACCTAGACCAATTAGAGGATTGGGCCAAAAGAAATCTGATAAGGTTCAACAAGGACAAGTGCAGAGTCCTGCACTTTGGACGGAAGAATCCCATGCACTGCTACAGACTAGGCACCAAATGGCTAGGCAGCAGTTCTGTAGAAAGGGACTTAGGGTTTACAGTGGACAAGAAGCTGGATATGAATTAACAGTGTGCCCTTGTTGCCAAGAAGGCTAACGCCATTTTGGGTTGTATAAGTAGGGGCATTGTCAAAAGATCGAGGGATGTGATCATTCCCCTCTATTCAACATTGGTAAGGCCTCATCTGGAATACTGTGTCCAGTTTTGGGTCCCACAGTACAAGAAGGATATGGAAAAATTGGAAAATGTCCAGCGGAGGGCAATAAAAATGATTAGGGGACTGGAACACGTGACTTATGAGGAGAGACTGAGGGAACTGGGATTGTTTAGTCTGCGGAAGAGAAGAATGAGGAGGGATTTGATAGCTGCTTTCAACTACCTGAAAGGGGTTCCAGAGAGGATGGATCTAGACTGTTCTCAGTGGTAACTAATGACAGAACAAGGAGTAATGGTCTCAAGTTGCAGTGGGGGAGGTTTAGGTTGGATGTTAGGAAAAACTTTTTCACTAGGAGGGTGGTGAAACACTGGAATGGGTTACCTAGGGAGGTGGTGGAATCTCCTTCCTTGGAGGTTTTTAAGGTCAGGCTTGACAAAGCCCTAGCTGGGATGATTGAGTTGGGGATTGGTCCTGCTTTGAGCAGGGGGTTGGACTAGATCAGTGGTTCTCAAATTAGGGCTGCCACTTGTTCAGGGAAAGCCACTGGTGGGCCGGGCCGGTTTGTTTACCTGCTGTGTCCACTGGTTCGGCTGATCACAGCTCCTACTGGCCACAGTTCACCGCTCCAGGCCAATGGGGGCTGCAGGAAGGGTTGCCAGCACATCTCTTGGCTTGCAATACATACTGGGAATTATTCTGCCCTCAGAAGTGGAGATATTTAGTTTCAATTGTATGAAATTAATCATTAATAAATTATTCCACATTGCTGGTTCGCTGTCAGTGTTTGCACCTAATCCAACTTCCAAACCAGTGACCAAGATTTAGAAATAATGTTGATACTGTCCCACCTATAGATAGCAAGGGACAGGAGAAGTAGGGAGGTAACACTTACTGGACAAATTCTCAAATCTAATCTGTGGGGCTTCAGAGGCCCAGTTCAGACCTCAAAGCCTCTCTAACTTCTGTCATCTGTTAGTGGGCCCCTGAGACCTGTTATGTCACTTGGAGGTGATTAAAGCACAGCACCACTCTGATCATGCCCCAGTATATTCCCTACAGGGGACAGGCTGGAAAGCGGTGGTTTAGATCTGATTAGGAGAGGTTCCATAACAGCCAAAGTTTTCTCAGACCAAAGGAATTCCCAGCTGCTTAGTCACAGCAGCTATTTGGCTCCTTAGTGGTGCTAGAGCAGCACAAAGAGGCCCCTAAAAAACATAGCAGCAGATACCATCCCCTCCACAGACAGAGCATAATAGATACAGATCTTCTGTGCAGAGAGGATGACACCAGCCCAAAACTGTGTTCTATGGGGTCTATGTAAGCCTTCCTCCAGCCAAGCCGGCTGGGTGTTTTGTTGATGAGTCAGTACATGGCCTTATAGGCCTTATAGGTCCACAGGCCATTTCCCCATACATAAGTTTAGGGGGAAGAGATGAAAATGTCAGGAGCTGCAGAGGCTACTGTAACCCTAAAAACAGTAGTAGCAAACACTGAGCAGCTCTGCTCGTAGTGTATGACTGGAGGAAAGGGATATCTTCTTCACTTGGCATCCTCAGAAGCTGTCTCTATGCTAAGCAATTTTACCCAACAATTCTTAGTGGTGCTATTACAGGTTCAGCTGCATTGGTGAATTCCAATGGAGGTGAGACTCCCACAGATTCCAGCATTTTACCAACATGGGTGAAATCTGATTATTTATTTATTTTATTTATTTTGGTGGTGAAATTCCCCAGATTAGGCAAGGCAGGAGATTCTCTAGCTACTTCACTGGATTAGGTTTTCAGCCCACAATGTTTTGGAGAAAAGACTATTTCAAATTGCGGCGAAGGTCAAGTAATTTCCTTCAATTAATTTGCAATATGGCATCCAGTGACTTCACTGTTCTCTTGCCCATGACCCAATCCTTACCCTCCCAGTTGTGTGAATTTATCAAGGCAGTAAAATCCACTTACAGAATCAATACTAGCCACTTTCTTAGAGTGACTTCCAATGAATTGATTTACCGCAAGAGTCAATACTGAATGGCAAAGAATTCTGCTTAACTTTGGAACATAATTAGCATAAATTCTGAGTAATGGGGACACACACAGACTTTGCCAAGTGGGGATAGCTGGTGATTAAGTGCTCAATAGGTGCAAAATTCCAAGTCTGATAATTTAATGCAGGTGCTACTGAACAAAGTTTTAAAAGATATGAAGATAAACTGATTAATGACTCACTGCATTTCAAGTCTTCTCAGGTGGCTTTATTAATCTGGTTTCTTCCCACAGTCAGAATAGCTACTTCAGTGGAACGATAAGGCATCCACTCATAGATTAACAGATTATAAATCCAGAAGGAACCAATGTGATCATCTAATTTGATTTCCTGCATAACACAGGCCATAGGATTTACCCCAAATAGCAGCTTTTGAACTAGAACATACCTTTTAGAAAAAACATCCAACAATTATTTTAAAATTGCTGGTGACAGAGAATCCACGACTCTTGGCAAATCGTTCCAGTAGTTAATTACCCTCACTTTTTAAAAAAAATTGCAACTTCATTTCCAGGCTGAATTTGTCTAGCTTCCAGCCATGGGATCTTGTTATACTTTTGTCTGCTAGACTTAAGCAGCCTCTCATCAAATTTCTATTCCCCATGCAAGTTCTCATAGACTGTGATCAAGTCATCCCTTAATCTTCTCTTGGTTAAGCTAAGGCTATGGCTAAAACTGCGCACCTTCCAGCAGCACAGCTACAGCAGTGTAGGCAATGTAGCTGCTCTTTGTTGGCAGGAGAGAGCTCTCCTGCTGACAAAATAAAACCACTCCCAATGAGGGGCGGTAGCTTTGTCAGCAGGAGACCATCTCCCACCGACAAAGTGCTGTCCACACCAGCACTTTTCATCAGTAAAAATTGGATGATGATCGGGGGATTTTTTGTGCGTGTAGACATAGCCTCAATAGATTGCGCTCCTTGAGTCTTTCTGTCTCTAAGGTATGTTTTCCAATTATTTAATGATTCTTAAGGCTCTTCTCTGAACCCTTTCCAATTTATCCATTTGCTAGCTGTCTCAGTTAAGAGCAGTCCTCCTGTCACCTCGCCCAATATCACTGAGTTTGGATGCCCATTATATTGTCATTACCTTGCCCTCCTGCATTCTAACAGACAGTGTTATGCTGGGGCTTGCTCATGATTATACCCTTCATTCAAGATAAATGTAAGAAACAATCAAGCTCCTTAATAGAATAGATAAGCTGAAACAACAGGAGCCATTAGCCAAAACAGGTCCATGCCGGGCCAGTCAGAAAGGTTTCACTGGGTATCATTTGTTCGAGAGGTGTGTGTGGTGGGGAGTGTAGATGCAGGCAGAGAAACATCTCAGAAGGAGGGTGAAGGCAGCAAGGAAGCACCAGAGACAGAGGCACTGGTAGTGTGATCCTGAGAAAAAGCTAAGATAGCTCTGAGGCAAGCTGCAAGTTGGAAAGGGGCTTGGAAATTTAATAAAATGGAACTAGGCTCCTGTGGTTTGATTCCTGCTGCATTCAGGGTCTTTGCATACATTCTTGTAAAGAAACAAGATTGCAGTAAACATATTTGATTCCATCAATTTCTGCCCCTGAAGGAATATACCTATAAGCTCCCAATTTTAGCTAAGCACTCAGGACAATAGGAGTAACCTAACATCTATGCATTTTATGATCCAATCTCTTTGCATTATTCAATTTTTCAGTCATTCCTCCCTCCTACCCCAATAGAGTACATGCATCATTCTCCTAGCTTTCTTCTGAAGGAATTTTCTATAAGTATTATGTCTCTTTCCAACCTCAGTACTTACATGAATGTGTGTAACCCTTCTGCCAGGTGGTACCAGCACCAATAAAGGCCGGGGGTAGTATCTAGGGGTTACTTTTCAACAAAAAACCTGCTCAAGCCCCCACCCAGTGACCTGGGACAATTACACACCACCCCCTGGGTGCCTCTGAGAGTCAATACTTCCCCTCTCACAAGCACAGAGTCTGAGTGTAGCAGAAACTTCTAATAACTCAGCATTAATTTTGGAAAACACTGCAAGTAGGGTTCATAAACACAAACTATGAGCAAAAGACCCACCCCCAAGTAAGTTGGGCAGTATCCTTTTCCCCTCAGGGTCTTAAGTCCAGCAACCCAAAAGTCCCTTTAACGTGCCCCATCCCTCTCTGTACCCCACTCACCGTTGCTGTCCTTGGCCAGTGTAGCCCCAGAGTTCAGAGGTTCATCCGCAAAGTTCACCTCCCACCCTGTGTGGAAGGTGGTGTGGGGATAAGAAGGCAGCTTACACACTGCACTGCTTGGGCACTCACCAGCCGCCCTGTTGGCTGCTTGCCATGATGTCTTCAGGGCCCCCACACACATTTAACACAGCTCTCAGTGATTTCAGCTGTTAGTGGGGGAGCCTCACTGCTGGTGCCCATGGGGCAGTCTCTTGCAATAGAGAAATTGTCCCAAAGTAGGTCTAATACTTAGACTTAGATATCAGTGATTTCAGCTCTGCAGTGTGTATCACCACAAAAGGTTTTCCTCCTTCCCCCCACCTTCCTGCTGGTAATAGCTCATCTTAAGTGATCACTCTCCTTACAGTGTGTATGATAAAACCCATTGTTTCATGTTCTCTGTGTGTGTATATAAATCTCCTCACTGTATTTTCCACTGAATGCATCCGATAAAGTGAGCTGTAGCTCACGAAAGCTTATGCTCAAATAAATTTGTTAGTCTCTAAAGTGCCACAAGTACTCCTTTTCAGTGTGTAACAAGACTCTCAATTGAGTCTAAATTAGCTCTATTATTATACCATGGAGAGAGAAAGGGTAAAATGGTGTCTAGGACACTTAAACAGTCCCCCCTCCCCAGTACAAGTACCTGTCCCCACCCTCTCAACTCATTGGGCTTTGGAATTCATCTCCCCTCCTAGTGAGTGCCATTCAGTTGAGGGTAAGTCCCTCCATGAGTGTATGCCAGATACAGTTCTGCTGCTCTTGGTTCACACAACAAGGATAACAATCCTTTATTACTCCTGCCCCAATAACAAGGAGACTGGGGATCCAACACCAGCCACAAGTGATCATTTGGGTGTGTCCATGCAAACGAGATAGGCTTCTGAAGTCTTTATCCATAGCTCACCACTAGATGTCAGGGGAGAGCTCATTCAGCTCTTCTTACATGTGGATACACTAACCCTCCTCATCACACAGGGCACAGTTTGGTGTTTCGACACCACAAGTCTTCAACATGCATCTTTGCTTGATTGTTTGCACACCATTCCCTGAGTTAGGTTATAAAGGTTTATTTGAAGTGATATGGATTATGACATTTTAGGGGAGATTTTAATTCTGCCTCAGCTCAGTAAAGAAATCTAAAATATTTATTAAATCTGTAATTTCAGCATGAAATGTTTTATATATTGTGCCTTTGGCACATGTCCAAAAAGCATTTATCAAGCAGTCCAGCTATGCATTATATTAGGTTTGCTTTTTATTGTACATAAACAAATTACCAGTTATTGCAAATGATTTATTAATTCAGTCATCTTCACACATGCACCAAAATTCTACCAAATAAGCTTCCAAAATCTCACTTAACATTGTGCATACAAAGCTTTGGAATCAGGGTCACAACAACACAACACTAGACAATAATTTGACCTTTTGCTCAAAATCTTTTTAAAGGTAGAATATGAAAAGCTAAATGGGGAAGATTCCACTGACATATCAATGCAGAGTATATTAACACAGTAGAAATTAATGCAATCCATACATCTTTCTAATGGTCTACAGAAAGGGTCTTCAGACTTTTTCATATTGTAGATCACATTTTAATGGAGAGACTGTTCCATATACGTCCACACCCTTCCACAATCACACAGCTCACTTAACCCTTTCACACTAGGATCAACAGCTGCTAGTGTAGCGTCAAAACTGCCTTTCCCTTTAAAGAGACAAGGTGGATGAGGACCAACTTCTATTGGTGAGATACACAAGCTTGTTCAGAGAGTGGAGCCAAAAGTAGACTCTTGTAGCATGTTTCCCTTAAGACACTACACGTTTCCAAACAAATGCCTAGGGGAGTTATTTCCTACAGAGTCCCCCACGGTTTCTCCAGCACAGCAAAGGTTTTGGTGCAAAAAAAAGAAAATACCCAGTGGTACTATGGCTGGGGTAATCTGTGCTGCCACTAGGAGAGAGCTGTTGTAAAATATACTTGACTGAAGTAGTACCCAAGGGGACAGTCAATAGCCAAAAATAGCCAGTGTGCAGTACCACTCGAGCCATACACCAGGCGGGCCCCCTACGCTACAGTCATGAAGGTGGGGTGTTATGGAAGAGTTTGGCAGTTCTTTGATAACTTGGTAACATCCTTACAATTGGAGTTAATTTCTGGGAGATTCCATCTGTTTGAAGGTTC
Source organism: Dermochelys coriacea (assembly GCF_009764565.3). Lineage (NCBI taxonomy): Eukaryota > Metazoa > Chordata > Testudines > Dermochelyidae > Dermochelys > Dermochelys coriacea. The sequence goes on along the minus strand of NC_050074.1, from coordinate 87,261,570 downwards.
TAGAGCATAGATGTGATCTGGGCCCAACATAGTTATATGCACTAAATCTGATTTTAGACCCACTTCTAAAAACATAAATCCCATAAACCCTTATGTAAAGCTCTATTTCCTCAAGCACTACTCTGAGCTAATAAAAATGCTCTCTAAAGTTTTACAAGTTACTTTTGGCACTCATGTCAGAAAACTTGAGGCCAAGAACTAATTGGTTAGAGAAGTCAGAAGTACATTTCACAGAAGCTACAGATACTTCAGTTTGTGATATGTTACAGACATTTTGAATTTGCATTGCTTAAACCATCCCATGAAGCCAACAAAAAAGCTTTTAGAAGTGAAAAAATTCCAAACATTGCAATGCAGGAAGATGAGATAAACTTGGCTGTTCAGGGGAAAGAACAATAAAACTGCAAATGTCAAAAAAGATATTTTTTTAAAATAAAGTCTTCCACCTGTCCCAGCAACCCCAGATTCAAAGATATAAAGCCTAGTTCAATGCATCTGTGATAAGATATACAAACCCCACACTGGGCAACAAGGAGCTTTTCTGGATTTAGCCAGCCCCACTCTGCCACACCTACAAGAGATGCAAAGGCTGGAGGAGGGGTTAAAAGGAAGCAGAACAGCTCAATTGCGGGCAGACCAGGGAAGGAGGCAGACCTGCACCTCACGGGGAAGGCAGAATCTCTCCCTACAAAAACTGCCTGAAGGAAAGGAGGACTTGCTTCAGGTACACCCAGAAAGGGAGACATTCCCCACCCTCCATATGGACTCAGTTTATTTGTGTTAATTCCCCTTGTTTTGTTTGTCGACCCCTGAAGGGGAGAGACTCAGAACTGACCTGGCCAGAGGTCTAAGGTTTGAGAGGAGGCAGCTGCTGCTCGAAAAGGGAGATAGTTGCCATGCTATGCCTGGCTACGAGGAGGCTCTCTGTGGTGAGCTGACCCCTTTCACGCTTTCCTGTACAGACTGCGAACTGTGGACAATTGAGGGATGGTAAGAAATGGCCCTGAGAGGGCAGCCTTAAGATGCTCCTGGGTGTCAGACCCTTTTGTTGCCCTCACAGGACCCTGTGGAGTGGGAGGGCCTGGGTTACTCTATCAAAATTCCCTCTGCAGGTCAAAGAGCCTAAGCCCTGACCACTAGACAATGCTCCCCACAAGGAAAGACCATCACAGTATCATAAATGTATTCAGACCTTTATGTTTCTTATACACTTTTTTCAGCACTTCAAGTAAAGCCAAAGTCAAAACATGCCTTTGTCACCACTTAATTTTATGTTTTTGCATAGACTTCCTGCACTTTGTACATGTGTCAAATCCTCCCAGGTATGCAAAGAAGTGAAAACTAGCAGAATATATTAACTCTAGAAACAATTACCCTATTTCTGTTCTTACCACCAAAGGGACTGCTCAAGGTTGATATGAAGGGAAATAGCAACAGCGCTTCCTGAAGCAAAATAGTGTGCCTATTGAGTAACCACTTTATTCATGCCTACATGATTTGTCACTAAACCTTTCATCCCGCTATTGACTCTGTTAGCTTCCTAAATGAATATTCCTTATAGAAATAAACACACATTGGAGGCCTATCTGCATTGGTGAACAGACCCATTCTTGAAAACCATAGTCAGTAACAGGTCCCAATGCTGAAAACTGGTTACACACATATGAGGACAGGACAAAACTTTCTTCAGCAAAGTTGAGCAATTGTTCTTTAGACTTGGTGAAAACAAGTGCAGGTGAGCCACGGTGGAAAACATGGAATCCTGCCACTTCTGTGAGCACTCCCACCAAGTGAGTCCCACACTAAGTTCCAGGGCACTACATGATCTATTGTACATCTTGTGATATGTTCCAGCATCGCATTCATAATCCAGCATATTTCAATTATTTCCTTAAAAGGATGCTGTCAACTTGGAAAAAAAACAGTCATATTTCCATATTTCATATTTCTGAAAGTTATGCATTTTCTACTGTTACAAGCCCCTTTAAATATCACTGATTGAGAGACCAAAGAAAAGTAACTCTTTCATCAGTGTTTACTTTGTGCATTTGTCAGCACTTTGGCCCAGATCCACAAAGGTATTTAGGCATTTAAACCTGGATTTAGGGTAATAGTCCCAGTTTTAAACACCACGACAATCCACAAAACCCCACTCAACAGCCCCCAAGCCTGTAGGCATCTAAATTCACTCAGCACCTACATTTTCTGCTTTAAAAGTTCCCTAGGTGCCTAAGTTTCTGCTTTGGGCATGAGCACTGCTGCATCCTTCTAGGCAGCCAGACATAGGTGCTGGAAATAGCGGTGTGGGGTGTTTTGCTGCACCCCCTGGCTTGAAGTGGTTTCCATTACATACAGGGTTTACAGTTTCTTTCTATGGCTCTCAGCACCCCCACTATACAAATTGTTCCAGCATCCCAACAGATACCTAGCTTTTGTCTGCGCCCCAGTGCCATTCACAAACTGGGGGAAAGATAGGTGGTGAAGAGCACATCCAACCTAGGGGGCCTAGGCTGGGAGGCAGGCTGGATATCTCACCGACTGTATCAGGTCCCATTCAAGATCTCTCTGGAGGAGATGGTGGAGCCACATCAGAGCCAACCTTTTAACTTTAAGCCCAATAGTTAGACCACTCATTGCTGGGGATGAGACACACCCAGGTTCACCTCCCCACTCTGCAGGAGAGGAAGAAAGAATGTGGACAAGGGTCTCTTCTTCCCCTCAATCCCTGGGGGCACAGTCAATTTCATTACATCATTGCTGGTGCACACCCTTTCCCAAGCCTTACAAAAGGATGCCAATTGATAGCAGCAGAGCCGAAGCTGCATGGGCATAGGTAGGAAAGAGTAGCAGGTGTTTGCACAGTGAGAAAGGGGATTTGGCAAGAGGGATCAGTGACCCTCAAAATGTTTGGGTTTATTGCTCTCAGTCCTGCTCAAAAAACCATTTTAAACAAACAAACGGAGAAGCAAAAAACTTAACAGTTTTCCTAAGGATTTTTAAAAATCAGGACATACTACTAAATGGATGCTTTATCAAAAATTAGTTTTTAAGAGTTTAGTCGGTTTTAAAAAGGCAAGTTTCAGAGTAGCAGCCGTGTTAGTCTGTATTCGCAAAAAGAAAAGGAGTACTTGTGGCACCTTAGAGACTAACAAATTTATTAGAGCATAAGCTTTCGAGCTGTAGCTCACGAAAGCTTATGCTCTAATAAATTTGTTAGTCTCTAAGGTGCCACAAGTACTCCTTTTCTTTTTTAAAAAGGCAAATGTCTCTTTAAAGCATAGTCAAAATAAATAAAATCTTAACATAATGCAGGTTATTACCCCAAACACCTTTTTTACCCTTTAAAAAGCCTTAGTCAAGCCATCATTTATACCTAGACAGTGCGCACATAGTAGTAATATATATTTATATTAGGATAGCATGGATGTGCTTAGTTGAAGATGACATATAGCTATAGAAAGTCTAGTAACATATTATGGTCTCCAGGACTAAATATGGGGCTTGATGCCAAGAACTTGTGCAATTACCTCCTGTAATTCTAGGAACTTCTTCTACTATGCACAGAGATCATCAATCTATCATAATTCCATGAAGAAAGGAAGCATATACAAAATTTGTCTTGGTTTTTCCCCAGTTCATCCTGATTTCTCCTAGTCTGTCTTTTAGGCTGTAAGCTCTTTAGAGGATGGTCTAATTCCACCACTGTAAGGGCTGAAAAACTAACTCTCAATTTCCAATTGCAGTGTTGTTAGTGATTTTCTGGGTTGCAACAGCTCCCCAAAGAATCAGCAACAGAATAATCAAATACCACAGCATTGCTTTCAAGACTGAAACATTGGTTGCACATGAAGAAAAAGAACTTTTAAGAGGTGTAACAATATCAACTGGTGACCCCTGCAACAATATATTTTACATCTCTCTCACACACACCCCACTTTTGTTCTTAATCATACCTTTCAGAAAAAGTGTTTCTCCATCTCCCCTCAGATATAGAAATTTCTACCAAAAAAAAAAAATGAAAAAATCAGCCTGCCCTTGGGCAATATGGCTAGGTCAGAAACAGTTCTTTTACACACTAAAAATTTCTCCGTTTGAAAATCCATTTTCTCACATCCATGCAGGACTAGTAATGAGATCTTTATACCATGAGAGGGGACACTAACACCAACTTCTAGCCCTCAAAGGTGCAGATATAGCCATTTTAATTCATGACTTTTTGCTTTTAGAAACAAGTCAGAAACAGGATACAAAAGTATTAGTTCAATTGAATAACTGACAATATTTATCCAACATCAATATTAAGGCAAGGCCTGCATAATTTTATGCATATTGAAAGTTTAAAATCATCAGAAAAATGTCTGACAAAAACTATGCAAGATACCGGCACTGTATGATATAAGAAAAAATTGAGGCAATAGCTGTCGGCTTCGTTTTATTGCCTGTTAAGTGTAACAGTGTTCATTTATCAGCCCAAACTTTTGAAATGCTACAAAATGTAGATCAGAACTGTCAGTGCAAATATTAAATATGTATTTGTTCTTGCAAGCAATTGTATTGGAACATATCTCTTCCTCATTATTAAGAACTAGAAGAAACAGATATTGTTCATAAGTGGTAAATGAAAGAAGACAAAATGCAGTATCCCAGCGGTGTTACAACTTTCAAGTTTTCTAATGAGTTTCAAAAGTTTCCTCCAAAAAATGCCTATGATTGTAGCACTATGGAATAATTGAATCAGAGGTGGTGAGCTAAGGGGCTCTTAATATTCTGATTCAACACACATGCATGTTGCATATATTGTAATAATTTTTATTTATAATGTATTTTATCCCAGAAATACAAATGCATGTTACAAACTGCAGAGAGGAATCATTTCATCTGTGCATCTGAAAGGCACTTCTTGGCTGCAATGCATGGCTATTTGAAACACAATGCAACTGCGCGCTGTAGAACAGGAAGTGGAGAATATTGTATCTGTGTTGCAGAATATGTATTTATATTAGTGGTTTTTAAAAGTGTGCAGGAATGGCCATTTCTGTGAGCTCTTGCATTTCAGGACTCTGAAAATTCCCTATCAGCCCATGCAATTGTCAAATGCCACATGGAGGGGATCTAAAATGTTTATCAGGATTCAACACTACAAATCTGGCAGTTTGGTCTCTGGGTGTCTCTGTCACACTGTTCAACAGACAGCAATCCCTTCCAAACACGGAATGAGAGGGCTTTCATAATCAGTTCATCAGTCCGGATGGAGACAGCTTGCAACATAAATTCTAATTTATCATTTTAAAAATTCAAATAGGAAAGGAGCTTTGCTAAGAGGATGAGACCTGGAAAGATGTTTGGAGCAGCGGGAATTATATTTTACTCATGTTTTGCTGTAAAATGTTTTGCTATTTCTATTTTATTCATTTTAAGTTGCCTGTCTTTTATACACACACACACACACACACACACACAGAATTGCGTATATTTATACACACTTGTCTAAATAAAATTCTGGCCAGCTAGGGTGATCAGATGTCCTAATTGTACTGGGACAGTCCCCATATTTGGAGCTTTTTCTTTTATAGACGCCTATTATCCCCCACTCCTGTTCCCATTTTTCATACTTGCTATCTGGTCACCATATGTCCAGCACAGCCCTTCATGAAATCTAGAATTTAGACAAAACAAGAGAATAAATCACAGAATTACAGATCTTGAAAATATTTATTTAATTCAATTGATACTGTGCTCCTGCTCATTTTTCAACCTGACATTTCCACTGATGGATAATCTCCTTTTCCCTTCTAGACAGCCAATTCTATCTTCCTTGTAGCCTCTCAACATATCAACTTTTACACAAGGATTTTCTGTCATTTTATACAATTATTACATTTGTGAGCATGAAATGGCAGCAGCCTCTTACACCCTTTTTGCCACCATCTTCCTCCTTGGCAGCATTATTGATTAGTACTATATCTAGGTCTGCACCTTATATGTTCTGTTTGGATTTATTTCCTTGCCTTTTCAAACTTCCACACATCTACAGTCACTTTTCCTCAGCATGGTAGAGCCACATTTACATTTAAAATGCAATTCATTTTGCATACAAAAAATATCAACTTAATGCTGGCTGTGAATTTAAAGCAATCTAATTGGGTCAACCATATAAACTGAGGCATTTAAATTAAATACCATAACTTCTTGGATCATACTATCCATATGCTACTGGAGTGACTATGTCTAAAACATGATTTATCAAAGTAAAACAAAATTAGTTTTTGGAAATGATTCAATGCTACCACTCTGAACAACACATTTTGCCAAAAGAACTTACAATGTGTAGAAGATGCTAAATTGTGGGGTTTACAGAGCACAATAAATCTTTTGGCTATTACTGATGCAAATTTACTTATCATAATTTCAATTCTGTGTACAAATTAAACACTTGGAAACAATAAAGCTCCTTGATGCAGTTTTAATAGCTCATTTCTAATTCTGTACTCAAATAAATTGTTTTGATACAATAAGGTTTCTTTTAATTGGCATAAAAACAGGGCAAGAACGGAGACAAAATATCAATATAAAGTTTTCTACTTAATGTATTTATTGTTTAAAAGTTGTCATGATGGTGTAAATATTCTGAACACACTGCAATAAGTCAACTTAATAAAATCAAAAAGTTACTGAGCTAAGTTGTCCTGCAGCGTTGACAATTAACAAAAATATCCTTTTATGTATTCATATCACCAAGAAATCTTAAACATCATAAAAGCATATACGCATGTGACTGAAGCTGCTGTAATATATAGTGCAAAGTGATGATCCTAAAGGTTTCTGTAAAAGAGAGTTGTATTCTGGAATTCAGACACTGATATTGAACCTTAAGTGGTGAAAGTCACTTTGCCTTCTTAACACAAACCAAGATGAGATGTAACTGTCCTTTTAAGTCCCTAAGCAATGTTCAGATAACACTGATATGTCATAATCTATAACTAAAAAAACCATCAGTACTGAATCTGTTCTTGCTGTTTTGTCATCCACTGGAACCCAACCAATGATGACCTCAGGGACCCCATGATTAACGACAGAATTAATATTGAACTAAGGAGACATTTTGCACAATTTCAAGCAGACTCCGTGAGTAATATATTCATTCCTCTTCTTCCACCCTCCCTTCTTTTCATTTATTTTTATTACTCATTAAGATTCAATCCTACCAAGTGGGAGGAACAGCTTTCAGATCTCTGTTTGAAACGGCAAATAAATGGAAAAAATAATGGATTCTCTATGCACTGAAAAGAAAAAGAAAAACCAATATGTACTACTCAATTTGTTACCCACTACAATTAGGAGAGAAGTACCCCGTCCCTTTATTCCAGATATACTCAACCAATAATAAAGACTACACTCTGAACAATCACAGCACTATCTAAATACTCATCCAGTTAATTCCTAAGGCAATTCATGCAACCAAAGTTTATTTGGCTGATCTAGTTGGGTAGATTTGTTTTGGGGTGGTGTTTTCATGTCCTTTCTGAGGGCAAATGTGATCAACATTTAGCCCATATTTTGCCCAGCTATGGGTATCTAATTATATCCAATACTAATGCTACCTTAGTTTTCCCTGGTCTGTGTATCTTTTCTGGAAGGGCCTTTCTACCCAGTGTTATATTTTAAATATAGATCTATTACACATACCATAATAGTAATTGATATCATTAAATTTTAAGCATTAGGAATTTTAAACTTGGCAAAACATCATTTTTCCTCAACCTTGTTCTCAGACCAGGTTGAAATGTATTTACTTAAACTTTCCAAAGAAAATTCAGCTTGAAACACAGCATGGAAATTTCAGCCCAAAGGGTAAAAGTTATGGTTAGAGTTCTGCAGAGCTGAAAAGTGCGTCTTATAATGGAAAGCATAGGTGTCACTACTCACTCTGCCTATAATCCAGCAATATTATATAATTAACAATATATAGCCTAGGATTCGTAATGAAGACTAACATTCTGTGGCATGTGTTATGCTATTAGTAAACATGAAGGTACTTTGCACACTGGCTTTTTGGCTGTGGCATGCATCGTTTTTAAGCAAAATAAAATAATCTGGCATGTCTTTCACTTCTGAGAGCCATGTCACATTTCACAAAACACTGCAGGGCACATTGGATGGGCAGTACAGTAAAGTGCAGTACTCTCTGTAATTTGAGAATGACAAAAGCCTTGAGAAATAGAGAAAATATTTATTATATAAAGATAGGGATGAGAAATAAGACATATGTTTCTGTTAGGCAGTTTATCACACAATACTTCATCCCCTTCTCTCACTTCATGTAAACAACTGATATTGGGTTGTTTTTCCCACACACACACTTATGAAATAATTAAACTAAACATTTCTAACTTATTGGCAATACAATTATCCTGTGACTAGTTGTTAAATACTACCAATATTAGATCCATCAGACATGAAAATCCTACATACAGATATATGATGCATTTATGGACCCAAAGTCCTTCAGAATCATGCAAATGCACATTTCTCCAAAGTACTGGATTTTGCATTTGCATCTCTGACTTTGCTGAAAAAGTTGTAAGATGTCATATAGCCAGACAGCTCCCTGTGATTACCCAACAGAGAAAGCTTACATGCACTGTTTATTCCTGTAAATACAATGAATATTTTGAGTCCATGAAGTGTGCTTCTGATGCACTTGTGTAAAATAGGAGTATGCAAATAGCTGGTGCAAGGGCATACACCATCTTTCATCAAGCTATGATGTTTCCCCTAGTGCTTCAACCCATGTATCCAAAGTTGGTACAAAAGAGAGGGAGCAGTACCAAGAGCTCCTACAGAATTAGCTGAAGGGAGGCAACGGGAAATCAATCCACCCTCCTGGAATAATGTGGGACAGTTACCGTATTCTGGAACCAGCACGAGCAGGCTGGTTCCTGTCCCACTGTTGCTAATGTGGACCCAGACCTAGCAAATGTAAGGGGACTGTTGCCTCCTTACTTACATTCAGTGGGGGTGTTTTAGTTGCTAGCTCCCAGTACTAAAAAGGGGGAAGGGTCGATGGGGAATCAGGACCCTGAGACTGACAGCCCCCAGGAACAATGGGGAGAGGCCAATGCTCCAGGTCAGACTGAATGACAGGGCGGGCAGGCTAATCAGGGAGTCAGGAGGCCAGGGAGATCCCGTCCACCGTGTGAGCTGGAATTGCCTGGGTCAGACAGAGTGGGACCAAGCTAAGCAGAAAGCGGGGGCCCAAGCTATGCTGCGGAGCAGAGCTGTGCCAGATCCAGAGGGGCCAGAAAAGCAGCCCAGAGAGAGCAGACCCCGTCCTGGGAGCAGAACTGCAGCCCCAAAGCTAGAGGCACAGCCCAGAGAGAGCAGACTTGCCCTGGGAGGTGAGCTGCAGCCCCAAAGCTAGAGAAACAGCCCAGGGAGACCAGACTTGCCCTGGGAGCAAAGCTGCAGCCACCAGAGCCAGAGGGGCCAGAAAAGCAGCACAGGAAGCAGGTCAGTGCTAGGAGCAGAGTCACAGAAGCAGCCTGCGGAGCAGACCTGTCCTGGGAGCAGAGCTGCAGCAAGCAGAGCCAGAGGGGCCAGAGAAGCAGCCCAGGGAGCTGGATGCAGAGCAGCAGCAGCAGTGCAGAGACAGAGTGGTGGAGCTGGGGCTGGAGCAGTTTGGAGCTGGGTGCGGTGAGCAGCTGGGGAGAGCGAGGGGGACCCTGGGCAGCAGGCCCAGCACAGGGAGATGCCTCAGCCAAGGGGCTCTGCAGGCCAGGCTTGGATTATAACCCCGACAGGGCGGGGGCGATACTGGAAATAAGGGTCCTACCACTTAGAGCCTGAGAGCTTGTGGCCACCTCCAGAGCAAGTGTCCAACCCACAGCATCCATACAGCACAGCCAGAGCCTGAGAAGAAGCCCTGGGACTTACAAGGGACAGACTGTGAACTGCCCTGACGTTCCAGAGACACTGTTTGTGATGTTCCCTGCCACAGAGCTGGTTGATGTGTTTCCTTTAACCTTTCCCATTCTCCTTATTCTTTTTAAAATTAATTGTTGATTAAATAACTTGTATTTGCTTTAATTTTATGTAATGGTCAGTGGGTCAGAGAAGTGGCCAGGGCAGAGAGAGTGGGGACACCCTAGCCCCTGTCCTAGGTGACCACAGCCGGGTTGGGGGTTGAGCCCCCTAGGAATTCTGGGTCCAGCCTTGTTGGGGTTACGAGGACTCTGCCAGACAGGAGAGTGGAAGGGCAGTCCTCAAGGGCAGGCAGGCCACTGGGTAAAGGAAGTGGGAGCGAGGACTCACATCCTTTCTCTAGCCCACTTCACCGGGGTAGTGCAGAAGCCAGGAAAGTTCCCCACAATAGCGGGACTATTCCCCCGCTTACACAAAGCTCTTAAGCATACAGGTAGCAACATTGACAGTAATGCCTGAAAACTGCCTGGAGACTATTTAAAAACACCATAATAGAGCTCAAACTAAATGTATATCCCAAATTAAAAAAAAACAAAAGAGGACCCAAAAAATGCCACGATAACTAAAGAGCAAAGTAAAAGAGGCACTTAGAGGCAAAAGGACATCTTTTAAAAATTGGAAGTTAAAATCACACTAAGGAAAATAGAAAGGTGCATAAACTCTGGCAAGTCAAGTGTAAAAGTATGATAAAGCAGGAGAGAAAGGGTAGGAATAAATAGTCAATTTTCACAAGGGAGAGATGTAAATCAATGGCTCCCCAAGGATCTGTACTGGGACCTGTACTGCTCAACACGTTCACTCTCTTTTCCAGAACATGAATTAACTGTGAAGTGTCAAAATTTGCAGACAATACAAAATTACTCAAGACAGTTAGGTAGAAAAGCTTATTGCAAGAGGCTACAAAGGGATCTCACAAAACTGGGTGACAAAATGGCTGATGAAATTCACTGTTGATAAGTGCAAAGTAATTCCAACTATACATACAACGTGATAGGGCCTAAATTAACTCTTACCACTCAAGACAGATTTTGGAGTCATTGTGGATAGGTCTCTGAAAATGTGCAGCAGCAATCAAAAAAGCTAGCAATTTTAGGAACCATTATGAAAGGAATAGATAATAAAACAGAAAATGTCAAATGGCACTACCTATATCCATTGTATGCCCACACCTTGAATACTGCATGCAGTTCTGGTCACCCTATCACAACAGATAATAGAATTGGGAAAGGTGCAAAGAAAGGCAACAAATACCATTAGGGGATGGAACAGCTTCCACATGAGGAGAGATTAAAAAGATGGACGATTCATCTTAGAAAAGAGATGACTAAGGGGCAAAATGATCATCAAAGGCATGGAGAAAAAAAATTATTTACACAAAAGCTAGGGAGTCACCCAATGAAATTAATAGGCAGCAGGTTTTTAAAAAAACCAAACAAACGAAAAAAAAAGTACTTCTTCACAGAATGCACAATAAACCTGGGGAAAGGCTATCAGCCAAGATCATCAGGGATGCAACCCCATGCTTTGGGTGTCCCTAAATCTCCACTTGCCAGAAACCTGGACTGGATGGCAGGGAATGGATCACTCAAAATTGTCCTGTTCTGTTTATTCCTTCTTAAGTATCTGTCACTGACTACAACAGGATATTGGGCTAGATGGACCGCTAGTCTGACCCAGTGTGGCGATTCTTATGTTCCTATGTCAATGAGACTATTCACATGCTTAAAAAAGTTAAATGTGTGCTCAAGTGCTTTGCTGCTTCAGATACATGGGAGGGATGGTGGCCTCCAATAAAACATTATAGAGGAGCAAAAGACTACTAAGTATTCCCCCGCCTGCTAATGGAAATATGCCATCTGCACTGGGTGAATTTGGAGGGGGCAAGTAACCTCATTCCCACCCTATAAAAATGGCCTCAGTTGCTTTACAGAAGGTAAAGGGAAGGCTAACAAAGGGATGTAGGCAAGGAAAGCTATGGCCATTTCTCCTGCTCCCTGGGTTTCAGTTTCCCCTGCTCCACACAGGACCACCTGATGTTGGTGATTTCAGTGTCTTGTCTTTTATCAGTGTTCTTTTTGTACAACCAGGTATTTCTCTACAACATTTCATTTAAAATTAGAAGTATAGAGAAACAAGGTGGGTGAAGTAATATCTTTTATTAGACCAATTTCTGTTGTTGAGAGGGTGTAAGTTTGAAAGCTTGTCTCTGAGCTCTTCTTCAGGTCTGAGTAAGTAACTCAAAAGCTACATCTACATTACAGCACTTGCAACTGTGCCACTGTAGCAAATGAGTTCTCCCATCAACTTAATAACTCCTACTTCTGTGAAAGGTGGTAGCTATATCCGTGGCAGAAGCTCTCCCACCAACATAGTGCTGTCTATACCTGAGTTTAGTCAGTATAAATTTACATCGCTCAGCCATAATCCAGTATTTCTATTCAGTCCATTATTTTTCATGTCTAGCAAAGTTATGAATTTAAGCTCCCAGGCTTGTCTTTTGAAAGCATTGTGCAGGTTTCCTTTGAGGATGACAACTGATAGGTCAGATATCGAGAGATTGCTTTGTGGAAAAACATGTTCACCCACAGGTGAAGTGGTGTTTTTCTATCTTTTATCATTTTCCTGTGAGAGTTCATTCGAGAGCGCAGTGATTGCCTGGTTTCACCTACATAGTTGCTATTGGGGCATTTTGTTCATTGCACAAGGTACGCCACATGGTGTGATAAGTATGTGTCTGACACATGGATCTTGAAAGATTTGTTGTGGGGAGTGTTGATCATTGTAGCAGCATCTGTTGTTCTGGCAGGGTCTAGTGTCACTTGAATTGATGTGTCCTGGTCTGTGGGGAGCCTGGAAGCTTAAATTCATAACTTTGCTAGACAGACATTAAAAATCATGGCCTGAATACAAACACTGGATTTATGGCTTATTACAACAATTTGTAACCCACTAACAATCCCCACCCCCATCTGCTTTCCCCCCACACTTCCTTTCCTCCCTATGATTAGAGGGGTGTTAATTGGCCACGTCACCTTGAATGGTCTCTTGAAATGTGTTAACTACTTGTGCTAAACAATCTGTTCCACCTTGTGTTTAGCCGTGACATGTTGAGTTCATTTTCCACACCTGAAGAAGAGCTCTGTGTAGCTTGAAAACTTGTCTCTCTCACCAACAGAACTTCTTCCAATAAAAGATATTACCTCACCCACCTTGTCTCTCTGATATCCTGGGACCAACAGGGCTACAACAACACTGCAAACAAGTATACATAGTCAGCCATTCTTACTCCTTTCCTACAATGCAATTCATTTATACAAGGAAAGGCTATACAATCAATAATCTTGGTTTGAGTTGTTTTATATTAGACGATTATTTGTTTTAAATGTTGCCATAGCTGTGCCAGCATAATCACATAGTGTAAATTAAGCCTACACCTATGGAAGGTTTTTCTTATGGTTTTACTTCCCTGAATGATGGTAACTAGTTTAATGGAAGCATTCTTCTGTCGACATTGCTGCAGCTACACCAGCACTTAGATCCACATAGCTATGTCAGTCATGGATGTGAATTTTTCACTCCCCTGACTGATATAGCTATATCAGCCTATATTTTAACTGTAGACTAGGATTAAAACAGTTAATTTTAATCATCATTTCCCAAATCCTTGTAGTTTTGTGCTTATGCTCTCAAAAATGAGAAATATCTCTCTGCACAATTTGTCAAGGCAGAGAGTATTTGGGGGGGAGGGGGTGTTCCCTACAATTTTCTTGCATTGTTCCAGACAATAAATCAGAATACACATGCATTAGTAAGATAACAAATGTATTCAATATCATCATGCAACTCCAACTTACTATTAAAATATTTTGGCCTAAATCCTCAAAAGGTATTAGGCACCTAATTCCCATTGAATTCAATGGTAGTTTGGCACCTAAATTCCCTTGAGGATCTGAGCCTTTGTGTATGCAAATTTGTAATTGCTTCAGTGAGCAATACTAAACTTGGAAAATTTGGTACATCCATTCATTTATTTAAATATCTATATTATACAGCACCCAGGCAATCCAATCAGTATTCTACTGAATGTCAATTTATCTAACGTAGCCTTGTTTTGTCCCAAGATATTAGAGAGACAAGGTGGGTAAGGTAATATCTTTTATTGGACCACCTTCTGTCGGTGAAAGATATTTTATGGGCAGTTTTGAGAGTATTCTTGAAATCATTACCAAAAACTATTACAGACTATGAAATATCCAGAGATCTGAAAATGTCTTATACTTTACCTCTTAGGAGTGTATGGATTGCACAGGCATTTACACACACATGCTGTGAACAGCAGACAGTCTAACTGTAGACTAGTACATCATAGTTCTTCCAGTGAAACTTCCTACCATAGGATGCACCGTAAGCGAATAGGTGCAGAGCACACTGACGCATATAATAAAGACTGCCACAGCCATTCAGCCTTCACATTTGTGCTTCTGTGTTGCCACATGTGGCGGTCTAAACAAATGGGACAGGGCAGAAGAAAGAAGCTGTATTTCCACAAACATACAACCATTAAGGCAAAACCATTCTACTTTGAAAGGAAAAGACTGACAAAGGTCAGAAATATTTCTCCTCCATAACAAGGTAATTAGAAGTTGCCATTTTGGTCTTACATGCATCTTAGAACTCTTGAGTAATGTGCAAACAGCTTTCATGGCATACTTCACAGAGCAGGGATGAGACCGTTCCAAAACAAGAGAGTCAAAATGCATTATTTGTTGGAATTAGACTAGACAGGGAAGGAAAGAAAGACTTTTACAACTGTCTAGTGATGCAAACTGGAAAGTTAATTTTCTACAAGTCTCTTTACGATGGTTGCGGTTCCAAATAATGAAGGATTATCTCTCCATTGCTGACTGTGCATTACAGAAAATCATGTCATTTACAATGACAAATGCCTTTGTGACTGAATGCAACTTCCCAGCATAAAATGCACTGAAACCAAATTATATGAAAAGCCAGAAGGTGGAAAATGGTGCTTGAGTTGCAGTCTCAGGGTCTCAGCCAAGATCTGACTTGTTACTTAGCCAGTGCCAGACACAGAAATCACATTAGCTTTATAAATTAATCTCATTACTTTACTTACTCCAGAGAAATATTTGTAGACAATGCAAGATCAAGAAAATACTGGTATTAACTTTACTAAAAGTTTTCACTTTCAAACCAATCAATATTTCCTGAGTTTCAGCTGTAACTAATCATAATGAAAATGTACGGGTTTAATCAACCCAAAATCAATGTAGTCAAGTAAAAACAGAATTAGTAGTGTTCCCTCTCTCCTTGTGCATCGACTTAATTCTGCAGCTATCTAAGTAGCACCTATAATATGGTTTAATGTTAAATCATCTAAAGAAGAAACTTAAGGAACACAGATATAGTTACATGCATACCCATTTCAAATTTCGGCAAGGAAAGAAACTGTTGACTAAAATATAAGTGACTTAAGTGCCTAAATCCCTTTTGAAAATGGGATGTAGGCACCTAGGAATATAAAGTCTCACTGAAAATCAACGGGACTTATGCTGTTAAGTACCTATGTCATTTTTGAAAATGTTAAATAAGAAATTGAGTATGTTCAGTTTATTTTACCTCAGTCTACTTATTCTCTAGCCCCTGCCCATGGCCACTCCACACTAAGGAATCTTTTTAAAAAAAAAAAAATCTCACAAATGCTAGCACTGAATAGGTGTTATCACCTGTGGAAGCTCTAATGTGAGCTTGGCATCTGCAGCTTCCATCATGTTTACCACTGTAATAGGGTAAAACTGGTAGGAATTTCTATGAATTTTCCTCTCTGTTCTTCTTCTTGGATCTGCTATAACAAGGGTGTCAAACATACAGTCCATGGGCCGAATATGACCCATGGAACAGTTTAATCTGGCCCGCAGACTTCCCATGCATCTTTGGACTTTTCTAACTGATCCCAGAGGCAGCATTAGATTTGTAGAGGGTACTAGTGTGTTGCTCTGTAACTCCCCCATAAAGAAAAGGAGTACTTGTGGCACCTTAGAGACTAACCAATTTATTTGAGCATAAGCTTTCGTGAGCTGTAGCTCACGAAAGCTTATGCTCAAATAAATTGGTTAGTCTCTAAGATGCCACAAATACTCCTTTTCTTTTTGCGAATACAGACTAACACGGCTGCTACTCTGAAACCTAACTCCCCCATGTGGATCCTGCTAGTGTGCACTGATGAAGACCTTTTTCAAACAGGACTACCATCAATGTGCACTAAGGAATATTCAGCGTGCACCAGCTGGGTCCACATAGTGGAGTAAGAGCACAACATACTGCTGTGCTCTACAACATCACACCCCCATAGTCCAGACTCTGGCACAGCAATCCAGCAAAACCTGATGTACAGACATAGAACCACTTGGTCATGTTTAAGAGACGATGGGAGAGGCCTAAATCTGATAGAAGCTGGTATGTGTCATGGCAAAGGGAAAGGATACTGAAGAGCACTTACCTGCCCACTGCAAAGTAGAAATCCCAACCAGGCATTGCAAAGAAAAGAAAAGTTCCAATAAGTCAAAAGGATGAATGTCTATTGCAGCCAGTAGAACGACAAATTCCCCTTTAAGCTGGAAAAAAATTGGGGGGATACCTTTTCTTCTATGCTTCCCTTCCTCGATTTATTCATCTTGTGACAAATGGCCATCATATCTTTATCCACGAGGAGAACGATAGGTCAAGCATGTTTTGCATTTCAAGAGAAATACAGGGGTAGCCATGTTAGTTTGTATCAACAAAAACATCTGCTTGCATCTGAAGAAATGGATTTTTTACCCATTAAAGCCTATGCCCAAATAAGTCTGTTAGTCTTTAAGTTGCCATCAGACTCTCCATTGTTTTTAAGAGAAATAGAGAATTTCATATTTCTTTGTGGACATGAGTCCACAAGCTTGACTGGTAAAGAATAGAAAGTTGTGGTAAAAGAATACAACATTCAAAGAGACTAAGAAGCAAACCATGATGAAAATATAACAAGTACACAAGAAAGTTACATGAAGACAAATACTCCGAATTAGCAAAGCCAGTCATTGAAAAAGCAGCAGTAAGTGTTTACTGATGTTCAGCAAGTAAGTGATGGTGCTGTTAAGGCAAGCTATGCGATTACCCATGAAATAGTGGTGCCTTCTAAACCATTATCTGAGGAAGAATTTTTGAGGAACTGCAGGCTAAAACTTACAAACTAGTTTATCCAGGTAAGCAGAAAACTTTTGCAAATATCAGCCTCTCAAGAAACATAATTGCTGAGAGAAACAATGATTTAGCTGAGGATTTGAACAGTCAACTCCAGGACAGATCAAAGTCTTTTTTTTTCAGCTGCATTTGATGAAAGCCCAGATGTAGGTGATGTCTCTCAGCTAGCAGCGTTTATTCATGGAGCTGATGAGAAAATGTGTACAGCTGATGAGAAAATGTGTATAGCAAAGTAGCTTGTAGAATTGGTACCTGCCCTATAGCATTCCCTGCTATCCAAGTGTGGCATTGGAGGTGCTGTCTGCCTCAGTTACCCCTAGAGTCATCAGTAAGTTCAACAAGGCCTTAAAAAGTGAAGAATGCCCCTTCTGAGGGGTTTTATTTATTAACCAAAGGCCCAATGAAAATACTAACAAACCTTCACCCCAATATTTTAGCTGGGAGACAGAATTGGTCTTAATTTATAAATTTCCACCTTGGTCCACCACTCCCCTCCAGCAAGGTTCTGTCACCTAAGGTCCCTTCCCTGAAGTAAGACCTTTTGCCATTATGTGGGGAGAATCCTTCCCCAGAGCCATGGATCTGTGGCACCTGGTCAACTGCAGATGTGCTTCGGAGTAGCCTGTAGTTTCTGAAAGGCTGGTTATCCTGCTACTGTCTGGGACTTTCTTATCCCTCAGAATATACCTTCCAGGCCCCTTGCTCTGATGAGCTCTCCTGGCAGTTCCTCTTCCCAGGAGCATCCAATCTCTGGGAAACATCCAGCTGAGCTCTGGTAAACCTTTAGCAGCCAACAAGTCACCAAGGGATTTAATTACTTCCAAGTAGATCTGAGTTGGCTCATTCTCCCTTATAGGAGCCTGACACAAGTAAGCTGATCACTGAACCCCATAAATGGCCAGCCCCCATGGCAGTTATAGATTTATTATACCATACTGTATGTTGAGAATGGTACAACGTTGGGAAGCAGCTGCTTCAAAGTAATCAACAAGGCTCTGGATTACACTGAAACTTGAAAATAAAGTTGGTCAACACATTTTACTAATGAGGCTAGAAACCATCTGTAAAGAGAGTTATTTTCAGTCACACAAGAATTATATTTGCTTAGTTTACTTACTTTATAGCCTGTATTACCTCAGACTCCAATCATGTTACATCTCACAGGATTAGTGGGATTGAATCTAGACAGGATTTGCGTAGAAAACCCTTGGGAAAAACCCTGGGTACAACTGGAAGGGCTGTTCATGGTCTAATAGATAGCAGTCTTTCCCTTTTAATGAGTATTAAATCCCATGTATTAAGAGAACATAGTACCTACAAGAACTCAGTCTTGGGATGGGATGGCACTGGGTTTTGTATCTTGTACAAATAGGGTTGTCAGTCTATGTACCTTACTAAATTTCATTTGAATTAACTGCAGCATACTGACACCCTAAACAGCCTTTCCACGTGTTCAACAGGGTGATATTAATTTCCTGTCAAACTTAGTTGTATAGAGGTGTTTTTGTTTATTAAATAGTTACTGCATTTCACCTCAGACCACTCAGTTTCAGTGGTGTGTGAAGTAAAACCTGCAGGTAGAAAGTGTGGCTGCTACATTAACCTCAGAGTGCAGCAGGCATTCCTCATTCCTGCTCTATTATCCCATGAAGAGTGGGGAGCAGAGCCATGCTCCTGCCACTTCCTTATGGGGAGTCTAGCACTGGCAGCAGCATTTGCCTCTGTGTATACTTCTGTGTGAACTTAGGAACACAAGGTTGGTAACTCTGCTTGGACCGTTGCTTCTTGTAAAGCCAATACCATTAGGATCACATGTTAGCAAGTAGTAGTAGTATAGAGTTTTCTTTTGGGCATTCCTTTATTAGTAGGTTCTTGTAATGCAAGTATTTGATAGGAACTCTAAAATGTTATATATCTGAAACAGAGGTTTAAAGACGAAGGTTTTTAGTTGCGGACATGTCGGAACCCTTCTTAATTGCTCCACATGTTTATTCATTAAGGGTCCTTTGAAAGTGCCCCTCAGTCCAGCACTGTGGCTACCACAACGTTTATTAAATTAGAGCTGACTGAAAAGAGAAATTCTGTCCCACAAGAAGTTCTAGTTCTTTAACATTAGGTAGGATTTGTTGACTTTTTTTGCAGATTGAAAGTATCCACACAGGATTCCAACTCAAAAATATTAAGCTGTTTCATTTCTACATTCTTAGTTGAAAATGATTTGACATTCCCAAATCAAAACATGTTGGGTGGACATTACAGCTGACAGAGAATTTCTTAACTAAATGTTTCATGAAAACATATGTTTTGAGAAAGTTTCATCAGGTCCTGGGTCAAATTTCTAGTTAAATGAGAGAAAGAGGGCAGTGGGGGGAACAGCTAACAGTCCAATTAGGACTCTTCTGGGAAATCCAGATTCAAGTCCTGCCTGATTTGGAGCAAGACTTGAATCTTGGTCTCCCAGAACTCAGGTGAGTGCCCCAGCCACCAGACTATGAAGTCACACACACACACTCACTCTCCCTTTCCCAATGAATATTTAATTATTTCTACAAAGTAAAACAGCTCCAACAGGAGAGAGCCTGACTCTATAGCTTCCTCTGAATCAGCAGGAACTTGAACCTTGATCTTCCATATCACAGGTAAGTCCCCTTACACTTACATTGACTACTTTTGGGAGGCTGTCTGAAAAAATTCAGGAAGTCTAGTTTTCATTCCACTATGGAACAAACAAAATGTCAGCATTTAATGTGAAATGGAATTCTTGTTTTCCAGTCAGCCCCAGATTACATTAATTTTTGCTTCTGCCTGAGCTGCCATGATACCTCATGGAAGCTGTAGTTCCAGGTCACCCTTAATAACCATTTTTCCCCTATGGGACCAGCTTTATGGCTGGACTACATCTTCCATGATGCACTGCAGTATCTCTTTGTTGCTGAGCCACTCTAATGAATTGGAGTACTTGTAGCAACTTAGAGACTAGCAAATTTATTTGAGCATAAGCTTTCGTGAGCTACAGCTCACTTCATCTGTTTCTTTTAGATTTTCCTAATGGAAAATCCCACAAAAATGGAGTCTCTGGAAAATGTTGTGATTAAACCCATTTTCTGATGAGAAAAAGCTTCATTTGAAGTATTTTGATCAAACGTGGGCAAATTAAATCAAATTAAAAACGTGGGCAACCTCAATGAAGTCTAACTGATATTGTGGAACATCTTACTAGAATAGATATTAAAATAGCTGTATCAGTATAGCTCCAGCGCTGTATGTGTAGACATGGACTAAACCACTGTTATTCAGAAGCTGGTGGCACTATATTGTAAATCTAACAAGATTAAAAATACCTACAAATGGGATTAATATACAGTAAAATATATTTTGATTTATTTTTATTTACCTCCCCATCCCAATCTGGTAGTGGCCCAAAGGTAGAGCCAAAAGGCTGAATGTGATTTGAGATGTGAACATGAAGCCAGTATGAGTTGCCATATGACAAAAAAGATTACCATTAGATTTGTATGAAAAAAAATTGCATCAGAACCATATATGAATTTTATCACTCATTCTGCAATTAACCTGCTGGCATTTCACAGCCAAATGATTACATTTCTGTTTCAATCCCTTCACAACCATCTAGCCTTTAAGATCAACTAAGCAACTAAAATCCTCAGGCCCAGGGGAAAATGTTTAAGACTTCTTCCTTCATCAATATTCAATGCTACATATATAGAACTGAATGAATTCTAAAAACCACATTTTCTATGAATACTTGTTTGAATTTTTAAATAAATTTGCTCCAGCTGAATTCACATCCTTGTGTTCACTTCCTGCAACTAACCAAGCAAATGAGTGAACAGAAATGTCCATAAGAACAGCAGCTTTTAAGCAAATACAGCAGAATATTCAGAGACAGCCAATTTCAAATTCATCTGTTTGAGTATTCAAACCAAAAACTTTATTGTAAGAATTAGGTGTGATGGAAGCGTATAAAATTTGCTATAATTTCATTAGTTTGTGTACATGAAATCAAGTTTAAAATTCTGTTTTAACACTTTTTCATTATGGACAGAGGAAGAAAAAAAATCCATTCAAATGTATATATACCTGTACTATGTATTCAGTCAATAGAATAGCTTAGGATCTCTCAAATTGAAAAAAAGTATAGTTTAGGATGCTATTAAATATAATACAGTCAAATATATTTCAAGTCCCTTTCACAAACCAGACAAGACAGATCAGCTGTTTCAAAGGACGTGTAAGATTATATTTAACACTGTCAAAGATGAGATAGCAGCAATATCAGAAGTCTGAAACATCGGATCTTGTCTCAGCCTACATAATGATGTATGTTCACTTGATTTTCTCTTGAAGATATTCTTGCTGGTGAAGTTAATTGGTTGTGCTTGGAGTTTGTTTTGACTATTGACATAGTAGCAGATACTAATGGACACATTATACTAGAGCATTGAGGATTAAAGTAATTCCTTA